>NW_015666487.1:252843-277535 GCF_001515625.1 Sinocyclocheilus rhinocerous
GTAAGGGTGAAATGTTTCCCCATGCAGATTTCGAAATGGGTTTGAGATGGTTATGCAAATTCGCAATGATTACTAACAGAAACCTGTTTGGTGTGTGAGCTGTGCTTCATACATCTCTACGACCTTTTTTGTCAGCAAAATTTCTTTATATGAAATGCAGTATATTAAATACATGGCATTTGACCTCATTATGTTTTCTCAGTTAAATGACATTTGACAAGAGTAAGGTTATACCAATAAGCACCAAAGCACTGTGAAAGGAAACTGTTTGCTCACAAGGAGGAACCAAAACAAGATTCTGTTCTGGAACAGCAGGAAATAATATCAGCCCCAGGCAAGGCCATATTAGAACCTGTTAAAAATATAACACTTTGAACTCAAAAGAAATGCAGCATTTGAAAGTGGTGATGCGGATGTGTTACATGTAAGACACCTTTTTACAATCATCCGGCATTTCAATTCTACATATTACATCCAGCCTTCTACAGACCCCATGAAATCAAAATCAGGATTTGGTTGTTTTTAAAAGCATAGTTCACCCGAAAATGAAAGGTTTTGTCATAATTTGCTTACCCTCATGTCATTCTTGATGACGTTTTTCTTCTGTAGAAGGTGTTTTGAAAAATGTGTGGGTTTTTCTTGTCTGTACAGTGAAAGTCAGTGAGGTCCAGTTGTTTGGACCTCAATGTTCTTCAACATTTCAGAGTACCCACCAATTCTGCCTCTGTAAAGTGCTTTAATATGACCTTTCGTTGTCATTATGATACTAATCAGCTTTGACACGCCCTTGTCCCAGGTGACCCCCAGTGAGATCCAGTTTATTCAACTGTTCACAAAGCATGAAATGAATTTAATTTCCTACCATGAAGTATGGTGTGATTTACACCCTGAAGCCAGTAAATCATTCCATCCCCTCGTACTGTTTGGCGGACTGGCCGTTCTCTCTTTTCCAGTGGCTCTCTATTTTTAGATGGTTCAAGCCCTGTCTTAAAAACGTCTTTGTGCAGCTCATTGGCCAGTGCTACCTTGCCAGATCTGAAAAGGCCATCAATATATCTGGCATTTTACAAGCTACATTACCCTTACTAATCTGCTCCTACCCAGCATGTATCTTTCTCAGGCAAGTGCCAGATTCCACCAAGTGTTACCCAAAGCCATTCTACAGATTGCACTTAGTATAACAAATCAGCTTTTATTTTCTGAAATAGCTGTGGTCTATTGTAATATAAAAACATGTCCTTGAAACCATATCATGTTGTTGTAAGGAACATGAAGTTCCTTGACTCTCTTTTCTATACCACCTGCCAAGGGCAGGAGAAAACGACCAACATGTGGGCAAATGTTATGTTTTTACCTGTTGTGTATTAATGCAATTTAACAGCTGTTTAATCACTTAATGTGATTGCTTCTTTCTCTGTCAAATTGTTCTTCTTTCTATATTCCTGAAATGTTACTAATATTTAATAATTATCACAATTATTATGATGTTTGGGTACATATCTAATGCAAATAATACTCAGATATTTCAATTTACATTTGCAGAATGCACAATAGGTATGGTTATAGAGTGCATGTGTTTTCTACAGTGTTTTGAAGTAAATACATGAAAGAGATGTACTCTGTTTTTGAGTTATGTAAATTAGGGTTACATGTAGTTTAATTGGCATTATTCATTCATTCAAAAGAGTTAGAAATATGGCTTTAATTTAATTATAAATTATATCAGTATAGTTACACTACCATCCAAATGTTTGTGGTAATTAATTTTTTTTTTAAATAAATTAATACTTTTATTCAGCAAGGATGCATTGAATTTGTTCAAAAGCAACAGTAAAGAGATTTATAATGTTGCAAAAGATTTATATTTCAAACAAATGCTGTTCTTCTGAACTGACTGTTCACCAGAAAATCCTGAAAAATGTATCATGATTTCTATAAAAATTTAAACAGCACAACTGTTTTCCACATTGATAAAAAATGTTTCTTGAGCACCAAATCAGCATATTAGAATGATTTCTGAAGACGAGAGTAATGGCTGCTGAAATTCAGCTTCGCCATCATAGGAATAAATTACATTTTAAAATTGTAATAATATTTCACAATATTACTTACATTTACATATTTTTGATATCTTATGATATACTTTGATATATCATAATAGCTCTCAAACACTGTTCTTTACTCTTACTGTCCTGACAGTTTTATAAGTGAAACTATATACTAGTTTTCTTGCTATCAATGCAGCAGGTACACAGCAAGCATACAACAGTGCATACAGTAGATAGTCATAGATCCAACTGTATTAAGCATAAACCCAAGGCATCTTAAGTCCCTTTCTGAGCAGTGTTTTGATTCAAAGTTGGTTGCATGATACACACACCAACTCCTTTATATGATCCTCTTGTATAACCAGCTCCACTGACAGAAAGACTTTTATAGGCATATTTCTTTATGAAATTTCTTTTAGAGCAGTCTGTCCTTTGTTTTCCTATATCATTGTGGAATTTTGGAAATATATTACACATGCATTCCTTTTGTTAAGACTGATATCTGCTTTCTCACACACACACACACACACACACACACACACACACACACACACACACTGATGTCTTGTGTGAGCCTCCTTTATATCCAGCTCAGTTGACAGAGGAGACTAAGAAGTCTTAGGATTTCGCTATTGAAAAACCTAGAGTCTGATACTTTTGAATCAGATAAGTGGTGTCTAACAGAACACTGTATGCACAGACACAGACAGTCATTCTATATGAAAAAGTAAGAATATATTTGTTTTTTTTTTATTTCTGTGCAGCAATGATTTTTGGCTTTAATTGATAAAGGTTAGCTCTTTATGAAATCTTTTTAGGACATTTCAGTCCTTAGTTTTGCTTTTCAAATTTGTGGAAATATTCTTTCTTGACCCGGTTGCCATCTGCTTTCATTCTTGTTAGCTGTGGATTGCCCATCATATCACAGAATCAGCCCGTTAAATAATTATAAAAATGCCCTCTAATGAAATACACTCCTTATCTCAAGGGCAAAAGATCAATTTGATGGTGCCCAACATCCTTATCAGAAAGAGATTACATGAGAAGAGCCATTTCCTATTGAAGTCTTCCCTCAGACAAGCCACTATCTGCCACCTAATTAAAAATCACAGTGAAGGCTGGGTCTTGTGACTCACTGAATGTGACTTACACATTGAATTAAAGCCCCACATGGACCAGCATTGCAGAAATCTGTAGGAATGATGGTTATGTATGTCCATCTCTCTCTTTGTCTAATTAATAATTAGATAAAATTAATAGTGATGTCTCGCTCTTTGTCTAATTAATAATTAGATTGTGATTGACTCCATTCATTCATGTAATGCATGGTATCTGCATTTGAAAGAAAAGTCATTAACAAATTTATATGCTTTAGTGATTTCCAGCCATTATATGTCATACGGTTTACAAAGACTTGTAAATGGATTGTGCATGAAAATCTCAGTCAGTCCTTTTCATGGTCAGCACGTGTAAAACAGCTCATTTATAAAACTGAGATTAATTCAACCCATATTCTTTTGAGTGCTTAAATAATGGTGTTTTTATTTTTAATATTTCAATGCATTGATGGAAAGAATTAGTAAGAGAGAAATAAGATCACAAATATGATTCAAAAGTACAGTCATGGCCAGAAGTTTTGGCAGTGACATAAATGTTGTGTGCAAAGTTATTTTCTCTGATGATGCTCCCTTCCGACTGTTTGGGACATCTGGAAAATCGATTGTTCGGAGAAGAAAAGGTGAACGCTACCATGAGTCCTGTGTTGTGCCAACAGTGAAGCATCCTGAGACCATCTATGTGTGGGGTTGCTTTTCAACCGAGGGAGTGGGCTCTCTCATAATTCTGCCCAAAAACACTGCCATGAATAAAGAATGGTATCAAAACGTCCTGCAAGAGCGACTTCTTCCAATGATCCATGAGCAATTTGGTGATGATTCGTGCATTTTCCAGCATGATGGAGCACCATGTCACAAAGCAAGAGTGATAAAGAAGTGGCTCGAAGATCATTACATTGAAATTTTGGATCCGTGGCCAGGCAACTCCCTGGATCTCAGTCCCATAGAGAATCTATGGTCAGTCCTCAAAAGGCGGGTGGACAAGCAGAAGCCCACAAATTGTGATCAACTCCGAGAACTAATAAGGCAAGAATGGATCGCCATCAGTCAGGATTTGGCCCAGAAGCTAATATCCAGCATGCCAGAGCGAATTGCAGAGGTTATGAAGAACAAGGGTCAACACTGTAAATATTGACTTATATATTTTTTGCCAATAAAAGCCTTTAAAACGTATGATATGCTTATCATTGTTTTTCAGTATACCATAGAAACATGTGGAAAAAGAATCTACAAATACACAAAATTTGTCACTGCCAAAACTTTTGGCCATGACTGTACACTTAAAAAATATTTTTGTAAATAAAAAAGGAAGAAAGAAATGGCAGGAGTAAAGGTAACATTCTCCATATTTCTTATTATCTGTGACTCAACTTCTGTATAGGATAAAATGTAGGGAGGGAAGAAAGAAGGAAGCGCAGATCTCCTTAATGACAGCCAGGGAGAAATGCTGAATGTTGACTCATCCTTATCAATATGCATGACATCATTTTTGGTCTTGTAAATGTGCTGATTTAGGTGAGCTAAATCCTCTGTTGACGTTGAATCCTGTTTGCTGAGCATGGGACACAGGAATTGCTTGTTCTTTATTGCTAGGGGCTACTGTCCTGTTATCGCAGTATTATTTATGGCCTCATGGAACTTTATTCATGCTTTATTCATGTTTTTCCTACTGCAGTTCTTCATATCACACCTGAAAACATTTTGAAAGTGCAAAAATACATGTTTAGATTATACATATTTATAGTTTTTCTTAAATTTAATATATTTTAATCTACAGGAATTGAGTTATGATCTGAGGAGAGGTATTGTGAGTAATAACTGGTACGTTTGTGTTTAAAAAAAACTCTAAATGAACTCTAAAAATATATGAAGAGTTTATTTGCAAAAGCAGATAACTCCGTTTTGTTAAATTTTCAAAAATCATGTTTTTTTTTTACTATGTAATCATGTTTTTATTGTGTTTTATTGTGTTAGTTAGCTGTAATTTTTAGTTATTTTTTAACCTAATCAAAATAACCCAACTGCAGTTTGATTGAGATTAATTGGAATGTACAACGGAAAAAAAAAACATAATTTTTGAGAATTGTTAAAAATTGATTTATCTGTTTTTGCAAATGAACTCTTCATATGTATGAATGATCAATGTCAATGTATTTAAAGATGCATTTGAGGCACATGTACTTTAAATTGTCAGGGTAACCTTAAATTGTTTTTCACCTACAGTATTGTGCTGCAAAGTTGTGTATATAAAAATTCACTTCTCAGTACTCAACATTCACTGCTTATTAATTTGTAAATGACTGCATACTAAATATAATCCCCTAGGCAAAAAGTGTTTTGCTGAAAGATAATTGGTATTAGGCAAAAAGTAAATAAATAAAAATGCAAAACCCATCCTACAATGAGAGTTTTAGCCCTTTCCAGCTTACCTGGAGAGAATTTTTTTATCCAAGATATATAAAAATACAGTATAACATTCAGGATAAATTGATGAGAAACATGAGCCATCATGTGTCTAATTTGAACCCACACAAGTTTCTACTGTGGTCTAATTTAGCTGCATGACCTTTTGTTTTTTTTTGTTTTTTTGTTTTTTTTGGTGTAGAAATATTATTTCTGATTCTTGAGGTCTGGGCCAAAACAGGCTACAACTGAAAACTTAAATATAAATAAATAAATAAATAAATAATCACCAGAGCTTGTATGATGTTTAACTTGCAGCACATGAAATGTAAAAAAATATTTGATTTAATAAACATCTGTTTTCAATATAGTTTTAATTAATATATGATGGTGATAACAGAATGTAGTGACCTTACAACAGAGGAATATTTGTATTTATTATTTAAATACATATTTACGTTTCTGTTTTTCTTAGGTTTAATATATAGTTGATATTTATTTAGTTTTTTAATCTATAGGAATTAATGGATTTTGTTCTGAGGGCAGGTGGTTTTAGGGGTTATGAGTCATAATTCTGATTATGGAAATCAAATGATAGAACATTCTTTAGTGGAAATGTAGTTAATTTAAACAGTTTTGGCTGTTTTGTCCAATGTTTTTTAAGAATCAGTGTTATCTTAATGGCTTATATTATATTATATTATATTATATTATATTATATTATATTGATCTGTTTGCTAATGAGTTCATTTCAGTGTTGAAACGAAAGAGTCTAATAAGCTGGAACTGCAGAACTGTTGGTTGGTGCTGAAGTGCATGCATAGTTAATCAGAGGGGGAAAAAAAACCATTCAGCTGGGAAACATAAGCCTTTTTTTGCAAGCATTAGGACAACCCCAAAAGTAGAAATGGGGGAAAAGTTTCTTTTCTGCAAGCACAAGAACAAAGTCAAAGATAAGCACACAGAACTCTTAATGTCCTCTTCAAAAAATAGGTCAGGCATATAGCCACGTAGGGAAAACAGAACTCAGTATTGCTGAGTTGCAACCTTGTATGAAATGAAGATTCATGATCAGCTAAATTACCATTTAAGGGGTTTTGAATAAGGACACAGCGATCAAATAATACCTATGAGGGTTTGAAGTATATTTCCACTTGTGTGTTCTTAAGCAGTGAGTCGATGTTACCACATGCACACATACACACAGCAGATGCTGTTTCAGAAAAAAACGCATGCTCTCTCAAGAGGCCTTGCAGCATCTGGCGTGCCGTATAACTCTCCGGCTCCTCCATGGTGAGTCTTCTCTAATTGTCAGCTGAAAAGACACAGAGATGCTCTGCCCTCTAACAAGTGCCTCTTAACTTGAGTGTCTGATGCACCATCTCAAGTAAGGGATAATTTAATGCAGACTGCATTGTCAACTGTCATTTCTAAATGGCTGAGTGAAACTAACGTTAATTATGCTGACATTATCATTACGCTTTCTTTGCTGGGTAGCCTATGAGATTTGTATCAGCAAACCATCTTTTAAAAGTGTTTTTATTGAACTCATCATCAGCTGTTCTTTGTATCCTTCTATCAATGATCAACTTTAAATAGAAGTCATAGGACTTATGAATTTTTCCTTGAAACTTTGCCATTAATATTTATAGGTTATTTACACGCAGGCAAACAATGCCCTATTTAGCATCGCTAGTGATGATGCAGCTTCATTGGAGAGATCAAAAGTAATTCATTTCTTATGCTCATAAAAATAAACGTTCCTTATTATCATCAATTGGTTTGTTCCAAAAAAGAACCTTTAGCATCCATGGAAATTTTCTATTGCACAAAAGGACCTTTATAGTGGAAAAAGTTCTTTATGCTTCACACTAAGAAAAAAATGGTGCTTTTAAGAACTATTCACTGAAAGGTTCTTTGGGCAACCAAAAAATGGTTCTTCTATAGGATCCCATGAAACCCCCTTTTGGAACCTTATTTTTAAGAGTGTATTCCACAAAAAGTAGGACTCTAGCAACATACAATTGAGTTTTACTCCTAATGTAGTCAGAAAGTCTTCTAAAGCTTTTAAAGTTTTCTGTTGTTTTGTCTGTGCTGATGTTTGACAGGACAATGGCAGCTACAAACAAATGAATTCCTCCTTGTTCTCGTCCTAATTAGATTTGGTCTGCTTGTTTCTAATTCTTTAATCGAGCAGTGAAATGTCTTCTCTTTCTATGTTTGCCTCCACAGATTTGTCTTGACCTAAGAGCCCACATCCCCAGCACAGAGGAAGACAATTGGTTTTAGGACCCCAAAAGACCAAAGTAATTGGTGCTAACTGCTAATCGTAAATTTGTATTGTTAGTAGAGTTTTGTAGGGCGTTAAGCAGAGTCGTATCTTATTCCAGTCTGGTGTTAATCCTCAGACAGACATTGTTTTTGAGATATAAGCATGGTGCTATCAAACTAACAATAAGACATTCACCATTTTGAATGAACAAACTGATTTCTGAACCCAAATAACAAATTTTTGGTTAGACTGTACCAGGTTATTTGATATGTGTCTGGATAGGTTGTGTGTGGAATATACAGTGAAGCGTATGAAACAAGCTGGTATTAACCAGTTTCCCACTCTGTTTAGGCTAGCCTTTTTGGATTGTTTTTGAGAGGTTTTAAACCTTTTATTAGCTGGTCAGGCAGGGAGACCATCTTAAATCAGATAAAACCACTTAAAACCAGAACGTTTTAAGTATTTTTTCAGTTGAGTTCTCATAGTTTTATGATACCAACTACATTTAAATGTGAGAGTGAATCTGCAGACATTAACCATTTTGAACGAACAACTGATTTCTGAGACCAAACAATAATTTTGCTTAGACTGTACAAGGTTACTTTGTACATTGTGTCTGTATCCACCTTTTTCCTGAATGTGTGGATATTAAAAATATATTAGTTGTGTGGGGAATGTGAAACAAGCTCTATACTTCTTTTAGACACTCTCTCTATACACTCTACTTTTAGACACATTTTGTTTGTCAGACAGGGAGACTATTTAGCTAAAACCATGAAAGTTTAAGTTTTTTTTCTTAGTTAATTTTTTTTAGGCATCTATAGTTTTATTAGCACCAACCACATTTTAACGTGAGAGTGAATTTGCATATAGTAACAAACAATGAGACATTAACCATTTTGAATGAACAACTGGTTTCTGAACCCAAATAACATTTCGTTTGACTGTACAAAGTTATTTAATTTCTGGACATTCAAGATATTTTAGGTTGTGTGTACAGTGAAGTGTATAAAAAGCGCAGAGCATGGCAATACTCTATGAAAAGCAACAAATATCTGAACTGAACTGAGCGATGTAAACCAGCCTAATATGGTTTGTTGGTTGTCTGACTCTGCTTAGGATAGATTGTTAGTTGGTTTTAGAGGGATTTCAGACACTCTTTAGCTGGTTGAGATGGGAGACCATCTTAAAACAGCTAAATCCAGGTAGGTTTAAGTATTTTTTTCAGTTGTGTTTTCAATATAGTTATATGAGTGCAAACCACATTTAAATGCAACAGTGAATCTTCTAAATTATTGCTGTTTTAAACAGAATGCAGGAGTCACTCTCTAATTTGCAATGGTTGACATAATATATAATATATAATATTTTTAGCATTTTTAACTATTTCAGGAAAACTGTCAGCAATGTTTTAAGCTTCACTTACAGTTGATTCAACGTCTCTCCATCACATTTTCTCTAGCATGGCCCATTTTAACACAAGAGTAACACATTCCAATTTTCACCCAACTTTATCGCCACCAGATCTTCCCCTTGAGTTCAAAAGCCACTCTATCACACTGATGTGCGAAGATCTTCAGCTGTTAAGTCTTCCGGATCGTTAAAGGCTGGAACACATGCCCTTAAGGCTACGTTTGACCTTCATCTGAAATGATTGTTTCAGCAGTATTACAAAACTGGGCCAGTCAGATGAGTCACCATCGTACAGGAGAACACACTTATGGGGATAGGCCAAGAGCGCCAACCTTTAACTGGTGCCGCCCACTAACGTAGTTACTGGGCAATAAAATATGAAACCCCTGCCAATGAATTTCACTCTCACATGAGGCAGAGCAGCGCGGCGGGAGGAGCTGTGGGTGAAGTCCCTTGGCTGAAGGTAATGTATTGCCAGAAAAGCAATGTCAGCATGGTGGCAAATACACTACGACATGTGAAATGATTAATGAGCTTTGAAAGACTGCTGCAGACATTTAACAAGAGGTAATATTTTTGATGAGGGTGCTTTGAAGTGCATTTACTGAACTGTAACAAATATCAAGACATTGTATTTTCATATTCACACTTGAATGCAATGAAAGTTGTATTGACCTGCACTGTAACTTCAAATCCAATTACTAAAATAGTATATAGGATAGGAAAGGATAGAGTGGGTAGTAACTGAATATATGTGTTCTGGATTACATAATCAGATACCAAAAATTAAGTACTTGAAATTGAATTATCGATTACATTTTAAAATGATATTCAGATTACAGATTACATGTTATTCATATAATAACAGTGCACTGTTCATAAATTATTTTCACTTATTAATTTTTTTTTCATTTAATTTTTTTAATTCTAAAAAAATGTCTACATCTATTATAAGAAAAATAATGTGTGTAATATAACTATCATATCAGAAAGTTAAGTTTTGGGGCATATTCACAGCTTTCTGATGTTGGTTAAATTAATGTATTATAAGTACTTTTATAATACATTATACATAAAAGTAAAGTGTTACCGATTATCCTACTCAAATCAATGTGATGACTTGTCAAAAGTAATCTAAAAGTAATCAAAAATTATTCTGATTATATTACCTAAAATGCATAATGCAACAAATTAGGTTACTAATTAAAATTGTTGTCATGTAAATCAGTAACAGACTACAATTTTAAAGTAATCTACCCACTGTGTACAGTATATGTCTGTTTTACTATCCGAAACCCTATCAGAAGAGGCCTGCAACTCATGTTTGGGTCACTCACAAACCACTGTAAAATATACTTTGAGACTTAGAGACTAAAATATGGTCTTTTCACCCTGCTAGAACTCTTTAAAAAGTTGCACTTGGTTAAACAGTGTCTGCGATTTTGATGCAGTGGCAATCGTGCATATAACATAGAGCAGCCGTGACAGAGAGGACGCCCACGATGTCTTTCACTATTACAGCCTGTTACCGCCTCTCCTCCTCAACGAAGTCTTACTCAGGGAAATTAACATCAGATTTGAACAGCAGGTGGTGCTTCCTGTTTTCCTGAGTGGGAGCCAAAGCAATTCATGACTCAAGGTTGCACGGACTCTGCTGGGCACGAGGCACATTCTGCAGCAGGACCATATGAGGGCCATTCATAATACTGACAACAATAGCATAGCACACTGTCACCTCCAAGAGAAGCCCTGATTCTTTCAGCAAGCGTTCTCGATTTGATTAATTTATCACAGCGCGCGACTTGAGCAGCAGTGCCAGGAACTGACTTCGCTGTCAGCTGCATTATGTTACTGGTCTTATCGAATTGTTCGTGGTCTAGTGTTAAACAGATCAGTGTTTTCAGAGGATATGAAGAAAATCATTAACTAAGAACGTGATTTAGACTCTTTTGGCAACTGATATTGTAGATGTGAACATGTTGGCATGCATGACAATTTTTTATTTTTATTTTTTTTGCGGAGTAATGTGAAAGGTTTTGTTGAGTTATGAAATGGACTTTATTTTTAATAAGCGCTTTGCACTTTCTTTTTCAAAATCTGTTTAACTGACAGTTTATGGTAAAGAGCTTTTATATCTTTAAAATTGTCCTTGCATCCATTGCATCCTGAATTTTGCAACAGTTACCAAAAATGGCAAAACTCATATAAAATTAATGGAAATCAAAATAACTTGTCTGCAAGGAGCATTTTTCAAAGGTTAAGTGCCTTTGTGACCATTTGTTGAAAAATAAAAAAATACATTCTTAATTTAAGGATGAGAAGAATTTTAATACAATTTTTTTTTAAGTGAAAGTTAAATTTTTTTTTTTCTGTAAGAACAAAATGTCTCTCCTGTATTGTCATAAGCAGGTATGAGCAAGGTCCCAGGGGCTTCTTTAAAACTGCATTAAACCAGTTAGCTATTTATAATGCATGGGATTACTTACTCCCATGAAATGGATGTATTGACAGCAGCCGATAACATGAGGGCTAATGGCAGAGAAGAGGCTGTTTTAATTAAGATGGGTAATTTCGTTTCTCTTGGAGGCTAACATGAGCTCTGTGTCAGCTCATATATGTTAGTGGCCACTCGCATCAATGCTCAAAGCTGTGTGGAGAGGATGTTTGTGAAGGAAAGTAAGCCATGAGCCAAGCACAAAGGAATAGTAATGAGATTATTTTTCCAGCTCTATTTTCCTGGTCACAACCCTTAGAAGAAACACAGGTGTTAAATGGAAAGTGTGTGTTCACCTCAATAACTGTCACAATTTTTATATCATGTCAAACTAACAGTAATCGAAGATAGGTTCAGAAGGCTAAATACAGCAAAATGTGTCACAGGCAGTGTAAACAAAAACAGACTATATTTCTGTCCAAATTGAAACAGTTTTACAATTACATTACTGTCTTATATCTACTACCTGCCGGATCTTTTAACTTATATAAAAATAATCTTTAGTGTATCTTTACACTCTAAAGGAATATTAAAGTTTTTTAAGAAGATGTCATATCCTGTTCCATCATAGTCAAGGCAGTAAAAAGTTGCTCAAAGGCCCTATGTTCTATTTCTATTTATTTTATATTCATTTTACATGAGCTTTGCTATTTTAAAACATAAAAATATCAACATTAAATTTTTTTTAAAATGTGTTTTTAATAGAAAAATATATCAGCGGGACACTATATGCTAGACATTAATATTTCTATAATTTTATTAATAGATTATATATAATATTTTTAAAATAATATTTAGATTGGTAGCACACAGGTTTCTGTTAAATAACTGTAAATGTTATTAGAAATATGTGAGCTTTACATATAATACAGGGCTTATTATGTTCTGACATCACTGGCAGTTCAGACTATAATTCATCATACGCCGCTGTTTCTAGTGATGGCTAATTTAGAAGTCGTTGGCCTGCATTTTTTTATTCCTAGCTTTTGAATTAAATTGAATTGAATTGTGTTTGTTTTGTATTTGTGGCCATTTCACAATGCAGTTTCTCCGCAGCTGTGCTTGAAGATGTGTGTGCGTTAGGCCTGCCACTCTTGCACAAGCCCACCACCTGGCAACAGCGGCTGGCAGGAAGTGCACATTAAGCTTTGACTGCAGGCTCGTATCCTCTGAGACTGCAAAAAGTATGGGATTCCTCTCAACCGCACGACACGCTGTCCCACTTTCTTCTTCCACGTCCTTCTCCAACTCCAGCGCTATTTATCTCTCATCATCTTCATATCTCATCAAGTCCAGTGTTGCCACGTCTGGTAATTCTAAGCAACTTGGGCTTGTTTTCACATCACATTTCTCATTCTCAACACAACTTGTGTATTTTTGGCTTATTTCTAGAATATAGTGATGCATTTGGGCTTGCACTTATAGCTCAATGAAATATGGCCAACCACAAATAACTTATTTTGAGTTCCACGTTACATAATGTCATTAGTATACAGCATAGTTTATTTTCTTTTTACTCCTGTATTTCTGCCTTTACCTTTCTCAACGATGCATAAATTGCTCCTTTGTGCCACCCTTCCATCTACAACCTTGCTTAATTAGACTTATATTAGTGAGGCATGTTGGTATTTTGGGCTTGTTTTGTCAGATCAGTTTGCTTGTTTTTCTAGTGAGATCTGGCAACACTGCAGTAGTCGATGCATTGGAAGAGCCTAAATGTTTTCAGTGTCAGCGCTTACAAGATGTGGGAAGTGTTGAGAATTGACATATATCATTTAATTATCTCATGTGGTGTTTTAGGTGTATCTTTCCTGACACCTGTGAGTGGATCTATAGTGTGCACTAATTCCTTTGAGCCTAGCAGGTAAGAAGATGGCTCTAAATTTAGGTTAAATTGTCATGCTTGGAAAAGGAGTGCACTCATTTTGGTAATGGTTTGGGGAATAAACTAGGACAAGTCTGTGATGGTCTCCATTGTATCCCAATTATATTGTGACATGCTGCTTTCTGCAATGTCAGATTTACGTAGAGAGTGAGGCGTTTGTCTGCTCCATTCCTCCATTGCTTTTGCTGGTTAGCTTCTGCAGGTATCCCCTTCTGGTAGATGCTTTAACTACAACATTTTGCAGGCTAAAAGCATCTTTCTCCATTAAGAGTCATTCAGACATATCCGCTGATTTTGATGTTTACATCACAAAGTAGTTTTTTAAATGTGGCTGTTCTCAACTGATTTTGCATCCAGTTACAGTATGTTCCAGATACTCAAAAGTGGTAAAGTTCTTACTATTCATAGCCAGCAACCAAATTACAGTCTTTCTGTGTTGATGACCATGTCTAACCATTCACTGGTTGTAAACACAGCATCATCCACACATAAATAATGAAGAAGCTGTAACCGAACAGGATTACAGGTCATCTCTGCAGTCACACATGATCAGCAGTGCAGAAAATTATTTTATGAGGGGCTTCTGTTAAAATATTGCACAAACAACAAGTATGCATCCATAATAGCTGGGTGTAGAGAGTTTTGTGTCAGGATATTAAAACCACGGGTGGCTGTTTAGAACTGTGGATTCACTTCACTTCATAGGTTAGAAGAACATCAGTGAAAATTACAAATAACAATGGGAAATTCTTCTACTGCGAGTTCACAGTGAATTTATTCTTCACTATTCAACTCAAAGATCTTGAATTTATTTTTGACTTTCTGGTGCTATGGCTTTTAACAAAAAATGTACAGACTTTTTAATCATGTTGTCATTGCTATTTATTTACAGAGTATGAATAATCCTAAATGAGTTATGAAGTACCCCAGTTTTTATTACAGGTTACTCTATATTTCAGGCTTGTAAATGATATTGTAGATCATATTAAGTTAGAGCCTGAAGTAAGTTATGTACCAGAACCACCATTTCACAAAAAAAAATGTGCTAAACAGTAGGCTACATTAATCATGAATCTAAATGCAAAAATAAAACGAAATGAATACATATAAATTAATTAGACCGATACATAAAACAAAAACTAAGAATATTTTTTTCCAGCGCGGGTGCTATTTTTGGTCTATTTTATTTTATTTTTTATCTATTTTTGGTTCTGACAGTGTTCTGCTGTGCTCACTAAATAAAAGAGGCTTTAGCTACTTTTGCTTCACAAAGAAATAAAACATAAAGCTTTTAACATAGAAGAAAAGTTTCATTTCTCAAGATTTCAAGTAGGCTAGTCAGTAGTCTTCTAACTAAAGAATCACCCCCAGGCTCATAGTGTATTCTGAGGCTCTGAGATGTACAGTTATTATAAGAGAGAGCTTTATTCAAAGTTGAGTAAGCGAATGAAGTATAGCTCAAAATTAATGGATAGCCTAGCATTAAAGATTATTTCTTATAAGTCATAATGAAGGGATAGGCTACTGTAAATAATGTCAGGAATTGTAAAAGCAGGCTACTTCCGAACAATGGAAAGCGAATGACGTACTGTTGCTATGGTTACCTCAATCGCGACTTGTTAGAAGCATCTATTCGTCGTTCTCGCACAACTTTGTTGTTACCGAAACGTGTGAAAACTCCATTTAAATGTGTGAATAAAATACTTGTACTATTAGTGTAAGTTAATAACGTTTATTAGGCCTATATTAACTTTCTAGGTTTTGTTAGTGGTTAATGAGTCACTTCATCAACAAACTCCTAAGGACTTTGAATATATTGGAAATCTGGAAGTATGGAAATCAACGTTATTTTTAGCGTGTCTGCATTGTAACTGCATTTGGCCTTGTGTGTCGACACACTGGGCTTTGAATCGCGCGTGTTCTTAAAAATGAGCCCCCACCCTCCCAGCCATCCAGCATTTCCCCGTCGTGCCTCCTTCCATGCACACAGCAGCACATGGTTACAATCAAGCCCATAAATCAGGCGCCTCCGATCGAATAGTCCGAATTAAGCACACATGCACATCAGACTGGGGCTGGCTGCTGTTGCAGCAGAAGAAGCGAGAGAAACAGTCACACATCAGGGGGAGGGATGGAACCAAAAAGCCTCTATAGTGATCAATATCTGACTGTCTTTTGCAAATCGCTGCAGTGCTTCACAGGTGTACACTCGAGTATTCTCATACGGATTGACTGAACTGGAGCCACATGTCACATGTGCTTCATAGGAAGAACCAGGGTATCATCTGCTGCAAGCTGGATCTGGAGGAGGATGCTGCGGCAAGTGATACACAGAGGGCTGAAATCTTCCTTCTACTGGCTGGGTTTGTTCGTGAGCAGGCATCCGGTGTTCTTCCTCACCGTCCCCGCAGTCCTGACTATCATTTTCGGATCCACGGTTCTGAGCCGGTTTAAGCCCGAAACGGACCTGGAGATCCTGGTCGCCCCGACGCACAGCCTCGCGAAGATCGAGCGGAGTCTCGCCAACAGCCTCTTCCCCATCGACCAGTCCAAGCACAAGCTGTACTCGGACCTGCACACCCCCGGCAGATATGGTAGACTCATCCTGCTCGCCAAATCCGGGGGAAATATCCTGGAATTGGCCGAGCAGGTGCTCCAGGTGCACAAGAAGGTCCTGGATATGCGTGTCAATTATAAAGGCTTCAATTACACTTTCGCGCATCTCTGTGTCTTGAGCCACCGGGACAAGAGATGCCTCTTGGATGATATCATCACCATTTTCGAAGACATTCGCTTAGCTGTTCTGTCTAACAGCACTTTTGCCAAGGTCCCCGTGAGCTATCCGAATACAACATTAAAGGTAAGAGACATACATTGTCTGGAGCACAGCGGCTGTGTTTCAAAACCTCGCGAGCCGCCTAACGAGACAGCGTTTTTTCGAGGTTTTTGAGACGCAGCCTTTGTGTGCGAAGGAGCGACATTGAAACAATGAAACGGCAAAAACCAGCTCGGCATATTGGGACTGTTCCTCATAAAACCTTACAAAACGCTCAGAATTATGATTAGACTCCGTGCTGCTGTAATTCTAGTGTGTGCAGCCTGCATAGTTCTCTAGTACTGCACTCTGAGGAGCCTGGTGATGCAATGTACACTAGAAGACACTCACATAATCTAGACTTTTACCATTTATACCTTTTGCATTATATTTAATCAATAAAATTAAGACAACATATTACAAGCAACAATCAATTAGATGAGCTGTGTTAAACCATTCAAATGCAAACAGATCATTGAAAACATTGAGTTAATTGGAATTAGAAGAACCACTAGCATTTTTCTGTATTGCCTCTATGAAGAATTCTTAAGTTGTATTCATTTAAAATAGTTGTATGCAATTTTTGAAATATCGTTGAAACACACATATACAGGTAACAATCAACTAACTAATCATTAATAAACACATCCTGCCATCACAAGACAACAAGTTACTAAATATGCCATATTAATTTTTCAGGCCCCAGTGCATGCTGGGAAGACCATTGCTAGAATTAAGAGCAAAAGCTGTGCCTATATAAGAAATACTTGAACATAAAACTGCTTAAACAACTTTTGAAAATATACAAACAAAAAAGTTTTAGTACAATTTTCCTCAAACATTGAAAATGATGTTCACCCAAATTTTGATCATAAGAACATGAACATAATTCTGTTGAATATACCATTGTTTATATATTGCGTTTCACAATCTACAGTAGCACAGAATCATATATTGCAGTATATTGTTACTCAGTAAATATGACAATCAAAATAATAACAGTGAAACCATGTTAATTTTTCAGGCCCCAGTGCATGCTGGAAAGACCATTGTTGGAATTGTAATTAAAAGGTGTGCTTATATAGGAAATGCTTGTAAAACTAGTTAAACTACTTAGATTCATCAATAATCTAAATTAGTGATTCTTGAAAATTATTGAAATATTCTAACAGAATACATATTAGTTCATTTCCCCCCAAACATTTTTAGCATAACTTAACATAATTCTGTTAAATATAGTTTATACTCATGATCTACAGTAGCATAGAATCATTTCCTACAGTGTATTGCACATTATTAAATTTCAAGTGTCCTAAACTGAGACTGAATATGCTTCTAGTATGAGACCTGTAAGACTAACACAGTCTTTATGAAAATGCTGCAGTATTCACAGATGAAAGACTAAATATTACACAACAGTACAGCAAGCCAGATATCTTATTGTTTTCCCAAACCTACGTCAGTAGGAGTAGGAGCAGGATCTGTGTGAATGAGGCGTTTACTGTGGTCTCTACAAGAGCTCATTCATATTGTGCCAGTCTTTTTTCAGAATATCTTGAGGCTGTATTGCTGCATCCAAGGCTACATAGCTTTCTCAGCATAGGGTGATGCACTGTCCAGCTCATTACTGGATGCTGAAATATTGAGACTATTGAGAAAAAAACAATAACACTCAATCTGCTCTGGATTTTATTAATTCAGCATTGTTTTGGTGCAAAAATGTTGTTCAACTGTGGAGATTGTCTTAACATATTTATCCAGCTTCATGCTGTGGTTTGATATTAGCTTGTGTTTTCTTCTTGCCTGTTTTTCTTGTCTGACATTTAGCTAAAAGACACTAAGCACACACTGCTGCCTTGAGAAACTTTTTTTTTTTTTTTTGGTTATGGAAGACCATTTTAATACATTGTTGAAATGTGTTAAATCCATTCAAATACCAGAACAAATCCACACCAACAAAGCTGCTCATTAACTGGTTTGCTGATTCTGCAAGTCACATGATTATAGTGTGGAATTAATATTAAAATGCAGCAGTGGTGTAGCAAGTCAGCCGTTGGCTCATATGCAAATTTTTTTTAATGGGCACCAAACAAGAAGTGCAACAAAGAGGTTATCAGCAAAATGCCATACCAAACACATTGTTTTGCAAAGGACATTTATATGTCATTTTCATCTGAGTAGCCTGATAAAAACATGATGTCTGTAAAGTAACAGGACATCCAGATCAAGAGCAGTACTGGTAATAGTCATACATTGTCGAGGAAGTTACCTAATAAATAAACCAATGAATGTTTCATGAAACACAACCTTGACACAATATCTTTTCACAACCAGGGGTGTGTTTCCCAAAAGCAATTATGGTCACAAGTTCCGTCGTTGCCAATAGATTTTAATGGAACTAACGACCATAGTTAGCTAACGATAGTTTTGGGAAACGCACCCCACATCAGAACTAACATAAGTCTAAAATAACCAAGGCACAGCCAAACATCGAAATGTTAGTACTAAACTACTTCATGCAAACAAACAAGTAGCATGGCAAACCAATGAAATATTCACATGACAAACATGAAAATGTAAAATGAATGCACTACTCACTTGTTTTAGTTGCACTCTCTTCCTTTCAGCTAATTTAACCTTGTGACTGACTTCTTTCGTTCCTCTTTAAGGACCCACTTTTACGTTTGTTTTATTGTCCATCCTTAACTTTAACAACTATGGAGCCTTGCACATGGCATGCAGGAAATATTTATTTATTATGGCCATGTTTTAATAATTAATTCTCTCATTTTAATAATCATGGCCATGTTGTTCTAATTCGTTCCCTCATTTTAATAAAATCAAAACAAGCGAACAAATTAGTACAATTAATAAAATGCCCATTTAATAAACTGAAGGAATAAATAAATAAAATTAGGAAGTGAATTCTTAAATAATCTTTGTCCTTGCATGTCATGTGCGGGGCTCTGTAACCAACCTATCACTCAATGTTTGTTTTTTAATTCAGCCGTGTTTACACATAACATAGTTTAAAACAAGACTGATGCTGTAAATGACTTAAATGTGCTACTACTAATCCACTAATAAAACTCTAAACTATATAATTTACAAATGTATAGTGTAAAAATGTGCAGTATATAGATTTTTTTATCCAGAGATTTTGATTTTATAAGATATATTTTATTATAAGATATATGGAATAAGTTGGAGCGTTAAACTGTTTTTATGATCGGCAAATGACCGCTACTGCCATTCCTTCCAGCAGCCCATATTACAGATCTCAATTCATTTGTTAATCAACTTTAGTATTCCTCAGATGTTCCAAGCGTACCAATTATTTAACATATTTTTGGATTGCAAAGTACACTTGTTAGATTGCATTCAAATTCAATTTCACTCATAACATTCCTATAATGAAGGAAATAAATTAAGTAACTGGTTTGTTTTGCCTCTAGGATGGTCGAGTGTCCTTTATTGGCCATCAGCTGGGTGGCGTGGCCTTGTCTGCAAACAGCCGGGATCAACAGGTCAAGTTTGCTCGCGCCATCCAAATCACCTACTACCTCCGCAACCTTGGGCCAGTGGTGCAGGACATCATTTCTGAGAAGTGGGAGAGTGAATTCTGTAAACTGGTTCACCAGCTGGCTACAGACAGCCAGGAATTACACATCCAGTCACTTTCGTCCTTCAGCTTATGGCGGGACTTCCACAAGACAGGCGTGCTGGCCAAGAGCGAGGTACTGGTCAGCTTGGTGCTGGTGCTCCTGGCAGCCACCATCTCCAGCTCTATGCGGGACTGCTTGCGCGGGAAACCCTTCCTGGGCCTGTTGGGCATCCTTACCATCTGCATCGCCAACGTGACGGCGGCTGGGATTTTTTTCATCTCTGATGGGAAATTTAACTCTACGCTGCTTGGGATTCCCTTTTTTGCCATGGGTAAGTGCGGCTTTGTTCACGGAGACTGCAGTGATTGTATGTAGGATTATTATAATTGCTGTGTGACTCCTCAGGAGGGAGGGTGTAATTATTTTCCATGGCAGTCATCGGGGTCAATGCTTGTGCAACAGTGGGCTTCATCATGTAGGGAGAATCTGTGATATTATGAATAGAAATGAAAGATAATTAGAGGCCAACGTTTTTGTGGTACAGTGAAAAATCTGTGAATGTTTGCCTAAAAATTCCATAATTATGGTGAACAATGTCAAGTTAAGATTAATATAAACTGATGTAGCTTTAACATGATCTGTGGATCTGATTGATGGTATAGTTAATGTACCACTCATGATAAACCATTGAATTTCTCAGTAAATTGTTGACCTTTTTACATAGAACCAAATAATGGTGGGGCAGGACACACTGGCCTAGCGCAGTGGTTCCCTTATGGTGGGTTGCAGGTCTGCTCTGACAGCAAGGGTCATCAACAGCAAGAAAACAAAGAATAAAAAAAGCTAAATGTAAATAATAATATGTAACGGAATATATAATAGAATCTTGACACTTTCTACATATCGTTTGTTGTTGACATCACAGGGCGTGCATCCAATCAAATTCTCTAGTGTTTACAATTCATGTCACTTGGTAAAACCTAGCCACATCAGGCAGGTGTCAGCAAGGACAGGTTAAATGCGCTCATTTGAGAAAACCATGAACGAAGCTATGCGAGGTAAAACCAGACTGCAATAAATGTCTTACTGTAAACATACTGCACTAAAAGGTTGCACATGGTTGCTGCCTGGCTATATGATATGTGTTTGTACAGTAAGTGGTGATATTCAGATCAACAGAACAATGGCACGTGTGATAGTGCTTTTATACAGTAAACAGCTTAATAAACAAGTATTTAATTTTGCATAACTTACATTTTAAACCCTGTATTGCCCCTATATTTACTCTGCCAATGGAAATGGTTTCAACAAATTCAATCATCTCCCAGCAATACCATGTAGTGGTGTTTAGTACCTGAATGAATCAGTGTGTTGAACAAATCGGCTGAGTGAATGCTTCAATGACTCTTTAGTGAATGAGTGTTGTGAATGAATCCGATGAGTGAATGATTCATTGACTCATTCAGTTATCTTATTCTCGAATAAATCAGTGTTTTGAACTAATCGGTTCAGTAAAATGTTCATCGACTAATAAATGTTATTTGTCGCCACCTTCTGGCTGATATAACCTGACCTGAGTCATAGAAAAAAATTAATGGACAGATGTAGAGTAATATAGTTAAATGAATTTCAGTATTTGCTTTTTGATGATATTTTGCTGTGTTGGACCCACTTGATGACAATTGTCAGATTTGTTCTCCCCCATAATAGTGCTTGACTGAAACTTAATTTAGAATTATTAATGTAGTAAATCCATATATCTATATTAGATAGCAAACGTGCCATTGCACCAATGTGCAATGTGAATATTTTAATCTGCAGAATATTTATCCTTTTAATGATAATTAGCTCCTTTTCTTTCTATTGTGTATTTTGGGAGAATAAGGTAGAGTCATTAATTTCCGACAGTGCTGTGTTCTTTCTGACGTGTTATTTTTGTGGACCCCTGGGAACACAATCTAGCAAGCTAAAACAAACTTGGAAATTTAACGAACTCCGAGCTCAACACATCTTGCAGGTGTTAAAAACACCCTTAGATTTTACACCTGTCTAGCTTGCATTAGATGCCCTTAGGTGATGACTGTCACAACCCTCAACTGAGTGGAACTAATTAGCTTCGGATTTAAAGCGTGTCGATTTGTTTGCTCCTGTGGAGGTAGAATCATGATTTGCTCAAAACAAGGGTGTACAGGGTGCAAAAGCACAATTACAACCTGCGGAGAATAACCGCTTACAGCATTCTTACTCTCAGTCAGTTGCTGCAATGGGTTTGGTTATTGTAGCAGCACAATAGAATAATCAACCATCAGTTACATGCGGCTTCCCAATTTAAGAAGACAGCAACATTGTCAGTGAAAAGACTGACTGTACTGTAGGATTTTATGATCATGAATGTCCTTGTGGAGCTTGTGGATCAAAGGTAATAATGCTTGGTGTTGTATTGTATACTCACCTCTTAAGCTTCAGCCAGCCATTTACGACGTCCCTAATGATCTGGACCCCTCAGATGCTCAGTCTTATTGCAAGGCTAGCCCAGCGTGAAAGATTAATTGCTCCCTGACCACTGGATTTTGAGCTCTTTGCACAATACCAGAGGACCTGTGATTTACTGTGCTTTGCATTTGAGCTTCGCAGGAAGGACAATCTGGAGAAATAGATTTTGTCCCGCCAGCGAAGATGAATGGTGACACTCTACACGGCACATCACAATGTGCTGCGGGGACCCCGGGGACACAGGGTGGCTCCGTCAAGTTGGCGAAGTGACATTGGATTCAAGTTTGTGGATGATTCTGAAAGGTCTTTTGATAGAATAGACACATTTGAAATTGGGGTTTTCCTATATAATGTTTATAGTGCATATGTTTGGATTACTTTTATCATTTTTATGTTTTTTCTTTAGTCCTTTTTTAAACAGATGTGGTCAAGCTACATAATAAATCTTTGTCTTTAATGGGACAAAAAAGGGGTTGAAACGACATGAGGGTGAGTAAATAATGATAGTATATTCATATTAGGGCGAACTGTCCCTTTAAAAGGATTTGGCAAAAGATGGATGCTCTGCAGAAAACAATGTGCGACACTGTTTTCTGAGACAATGGATGGAGTGCGTGCTATACCCTCAATTTAAGTTTGGAGGTTATTTTTGTTAAGACCCATACAGCAAGGGGCCTATTTATAGACTTGCTTCCTGCCACACGTCTTAGTGGCGGAGCGGCAAATGCTTTGTTCTGCTTGGACAAATGACAGGATAGGAAATCATTGTCAGACTACTCACTCCCCTCCTGATCTGAGTGCACATACAGTAAATCTGTTTGCTGTTGACGTATCATGAGCCTTGATCATGAGAATTATAGAAATTATAAAGTTAATTCTCATAATGTCAAATGTATTAATTTGTAATTGAAAGGGGTGTGAATCAAAATTGAGATTTCTGTCAATATTTACTCAGCTGCTGTTGTTTTTCATGCACCACATAAGGATCATTTTTAAAGAATCTTCAAGCAGCTCTTAAAATACCAGAAAGGGTTTGTAGAAGTAAATAATAATTAATTAAATCGGTTTTATGTGGAAAAAAATCCACAAATTGTGCTCTGTGTCATGCAAGTAGTTTTAGTATTTCAATTTGTGGTCTCTTTCACCCTCTCCAAAAATAGTCGGAGTCTGCTCTGCTGAATATTCTGAAGCTGAACAGATGCGAGTCATGTTGACAGCAAAGAAATGAAAATTCATAAAAGAAAAGAAAGGTGAAGCCAGAAACAGAGCAGTGGCACGATGCCAAAACAACAATTTTAGAAAAGAAAAAAAAGAGTTTATCCAACAATTTATATTAAAATAACAGACAAATTATGTTAAGCTGAGTAGATTGTGCAGACCATTGGTGCAAATGGTTTCTGTGATCTACACTGACTATAACAATTCTTTAAAGTTGTAAATAAAACAAGTGTTACTTGTCGTTTTTTTTTTTTTTAATTTGTGAAACATACTAGCAATTTCTGAGTGAAAATTGTTTCAAAGTACATCCCACACCAAAATTTTTTTTTTGGTTTATGATGCTTTTCGGAAACGTGGCCCAGGTCAGAATAAAGGCTGACTTTACCACTTCTGCAAATGCTAATTTATTTTTCATGTTGTTACATCATTTAAAAATGAACTGGACAAAGACCTGTCTTTGCTGTAACTATATATTGGCTTAAATTGAATATCAGAGCTTATCTACAAAATGCGGCATGCTAAAGCTGTTAAAATCACAAAGAAAACATTGCTGCACCTTTATTTTGTTTTCCTGCAGTCATATAGCACATTCATTTATGAAATTTGACTATGACTATTATGACAGAGAAATGATAAGCATAAGAAATTAGATTATACGAGAAAAGAGATGAAAGATAAATAGATAACACTGACAAACATAAATAAAATAACTAATCAAAGAGCAGATTAAGACAAAATTAGGAGAAAGATGGTTAGATGTATGTGAACTTTGGCATGTGTGGACCTCAGAGAACAGTACAAAGTAAAAACAGAGGCAGTTCATGACCCCTTTAAGTTAATGTCTGGGTTTAGACATCCGTATGTCTGTCGTGAGCCACAATGTAAGTGTGTGTGTGTGTGTGTGTGCCTGTGTGTGTGTGTGTGTGTGTGT
>NW_015666487.1:277549-314389 GCF_001515625.1 Sinocyclocheilus rhinocerous
TTTGTGTGTGTGTGTGTGTTTGTGTGTGTGTGTGTGTGTGTGTGTGTGTGTGTGTGTGCAGTGGCGTAGTCACTCTCCAGCACGTCAGTGCTATTGATCGAGCTCATTTAGGGCCACAGACTGTGGAACAGCATGTGCCCTGGGATCTGGACCGTCTCCTTGCAATTCTCTCCACACAAGCATGATTGTGCCTGGTCATGGCTAACACACATTGACAGTGCCTGGGAAGCCCAATCCCATCTCGGTCACCATTCTAGAAACAAACACGTGCAACCGCCAGCATTTCCAGCAGACCTTTGCTGTCTCCCGCAGGAAAATATAGATGATGGGGTGTTAGTAGATTGAAAACTGGCCATGTTGAATGCCATTGATTTGCCTCTGTGCTAGAAGGCAAGAGCAAGTCCTGGGGAAGAGATTAGGGGTCTTACCAATGAACTACTTATCACAAATGTCTTCAAGCGTCACATATTACATGCCATTAAGCCTGTGGCTGGATAATTTGCCATTGTCAGGAGGAAGAATCAGAATGAGAAAGGTTTGTTGGACATGGCAAGCCAAGAGAAAACAATTAATTCGCATAGCTTGGTCAGGCATGATGTGCGACTACTGAATCGATGCGTGAAATAGAAATAATAACAGACGTCCAGCTATTCATTTGTCATTAATATTCCAGTCCTTTTATCCTTCAGTTGTATGATTTATGTTTCACAGGTTTTTTTTCTGATTGAAAATTATGCAAGATTGGAAATTACGGGAATGGGTTCTTTTTCGTTTAGTGGCTTGCTTCAAGTGGAATAATTGGCATTAAAAATACAAGAGTGTTTTGAATTGAAGCTGTTTCAACTTGACAATATTTTTACTGTCATCTTTAAGCTTCTAGACCACTAAAAGGAAAAGTGCTGTTTTTAGTGTGGGAGCACAATTGTTGGGAGAAATAGATCTTCCGGTGAAGGCCTTGAACACACTGACACATGCTGACAGTGGCATGTTTTACAATGACATGAAATGCTGTCATAGATTGTAAGGTAGATTCTCCCATGAGTTTATGTGACTGAAGCCACGGCGTATAGAAAGTGAGTGATGGAAAAGGGCGATCATGAGCTATTCAACCACTTCCTTGATTGCTGCTTTCTTTTTAAGGCTGATGTATTGTTTAAAACTGTACTAGCTTCTACTGTATGTTGTAGTTCATTGTCTTTTTGATATCAAAGTAGCCTCATTACTTTGTACGAAACTGATAATGAACAATTAAATTGTGGGTTTGAGGTCAAGAAATTTCAATAGTTGAACTAGTGTGGCCCATGGCACAATAAATGCAGGGCGTTTTGTTCAGCTCATTCGGCATCTCAGCAGAAAAGTAGGCCATAAGAAAGATCTAAAAGTTTTAACTATTCATTCGAGATGGATATAAAGCCCCAACTTTTTAATTAATATTTTTTTATTGGACAGCCTTTTTCATATATGAATACTTTGTACTGTACTTTCTCTTGGCTATTTTTAGATTGGTTCTTTATGTTTAGCATAAAAGATCTTAGGGCAGTTTCTTCTTTCTTATTTATATGTCTGATTTAATATATGATGAAAGCAATGCATATATTAATCATATTATATTTCGTAATAATATTTCACTATATTACTGCTTTGCTGTATTTTAATAAAATAAATGCTTGCTTTTAAAAACATTAAAAACTCCTACCTACCCCAAACTTTTGAATGGTAGTGCATTGTACTGTTTCTATTGAAATGACAATCTTGAAATTCCAAGGTTAAAAATGGAAACTTGTTCATTGCCAAACACAGCTAAATGATGGTTCGTAGAGTCAACAGCAGGATTGATGAGGTCCACTCCAATGAAATTATGTGCGCGTAACTCAAGCCCTCTGCTGATTTACATGCGGTGCATTTGCACATGCTTTTTCATTAGCCGTTGCAGATGCAACAGATGTGTGGGGTGCCACAAGAAGCAGAAGCCTTTCAATACAATGATTCTCGTTACAACAGAAGTGTCACACATCCTCTCCATCTTCTGACTGCAATCGTTTGACTGGCTCTGCAAAGTGCCCAGCTTTCTACTTAGACACCGTTGTGTTGTGTTGAGTTTTGTGCATGTCGCACACCTAATCCTTAGCAGCAGGATTAACGGTGAGCTGTGATGTGTGCCATGTTAAGATAAGGACATGTTCACTGTCAAAGGAGATGCTAATTTTGGGCATTTTTGTAATGCAGCGTTCTCAGCATGTTTCATTTTTATTTTTGAATGAACAGTGCTGCCTTTATACTGATAATGTCATGCAATAAAATGAAAGACAATTTTTTTGCACTGCAAAAGCAAGATATATTTATTTGAGAAATAAATTTGTGCAAGATATGATATGAATGCATAAAAAGCACATTAAAGGAATAATTGAGGAATAAATGTACTCAGCCCCCTGTAAGGCCATCCAAGATGTTGATGAGTTTGTTTCTTCATCAGAACAGACTTGGAGAGATATAGCATTACATCACTTGCTCACCAATGGATCTTCTGCAGTGAATGGGTGCCGTCAGAATGAGAGTCCAAACATCTGATTTGTTTCTTACAAACACGCAACTTTTCCACTTCATAAGACATTAATTTATGTTTTTATGAGCTCTTTAAACTCTTATTCTGATGGCACCCATTCACCGCAGGGAATCCGTTGGTGAATTACTCCAAATAAATCAAGCCATTTTGTTGTAGCATTTGCCACAAAAAAGAACTATGATGATAATACCATGTTGCATGTCCAAACAATGTGATAATACCACTTGAAAATAAATATAAATAGTAAAATAACTAAAATATACTGCACTACTACAAGAATATCTCTTCAGAGGATATATAGGCTGTTGTACATGTCTTGTCAGTGCTGCACAGAAAGACTGACACGGTATGGAAATCCGTGTAATATTTTTTCCATCTTCTGTCACAACTGGACATGCTTTATGAGAGGTGTACGAAGGGTCCATCTGTAGGATGTTTTCCTGCCAGTGATGGATGTGTTTGCAGCTGCTCTGGTGCTGAAGTTTTAAAGCAGTAATTTTGTTTAATGACTCACTGCACTGCAGCGAGAGAGGTGATGCAGCTCTTTATATTGAAGCCACGGCCTCAGAGTAGCTTTCCTCCAGCCGGGGCCGGCTGGAACTGTCCACGGGAGGCCTGTGACAAACTGCCCTCCTTAGCTATGTGGAATGTTGTACCTGTCCCCCAGCACCCAGAGACATGAGGTACAGCCCTTTATTTCCTACCGTACCCCTTGTGAGACTTGCAGGGTACACTGCAGTTCAGTTCCCTAGGTGTTCTCACTAGCATGGGAGAAGCACTCTGGGGGAGGGAATTCACTATGAATGAACTGCGCCCACTGTTTATTTGTGCACGCGGTCTGCATTGTTTCAGCACCAGATTCACTAAAGGAATTATGCATATCCGGTAACACACAAACACACCCACAAAAACACAGTTTGCGCAGTGCAATTTCTCCTTTTGCAGGTCAGTTCTGAGTGTTGGGTTGTGTAGGATGCTTTTACCACAATCCTGTTTACTACCCTGGGAACCGAATCTGCTATTTGAAATATTGTAAGTCTGCTCGACTACCATTGTTGGGAAGTAACAAACTAAAAGTAGAAAAAGAAAATACATTTTTTTAAAGTTGTGAATAAAGCAGAGATTAATGGAGTTTGTTTTGCAAGACAACGTGATATTTTTAAGTAGAAAGGCTAAAATCATATTTGATTTAAGTAACACACTTATGTTGTTGTTGTTGTTTTTTTGTCAACTACATTTTTCAGTATCTTATCTATAACAGTGTTTCATTTTTCTCTCTTTTGTAGCACTGGAAAGTCAGATTCATTAGTGAATCAGTTTGTTTGGGCATTTTATGTAAATGAACAGATTCACAAATGAATCACACATTTGAATCCCTATATGTTCATGGTTTAGACTTGTAAATTATGTTTTTTTTTTTTGTTGTGTTTACTATAAATTCACCTGTTCCAATTTAGGTTTATTTATTATTATATAAATTATGTTTACACTGTACAATAAGGTTTCATTCATTTATGCTATTTAACTACATTTGTTAACATGAACTAACAATGAACAATACTTCTACAGCAATACTTCTATGTTAACTTTCACATTTGTGACCCTGGACCACAAAACCAGTCTTAAGTCGATTGGGTATATATTTAGCAATAGACAAAAAAAACATTGCATGGGTCAAAATTATCGATTTTTCTTTTATGCCAAAAATCATTAGGATATTAAGTAAAGATCATGTTCCATAAAGATATTTTGTAAATTTCCTACCGTAAATATATCAAAACTTAATTTTTGATTAGTAATATGCATTGCTAAGAACTTCATCTGGACAACTTTAAAGGTGATTTTCTCAGTATTTTGATTTTTTTGCACCCTCAGATTCCAGATTTTCAAACCATACATCAGTGGAAAGCTTATTTATTCAGCTTTCAGATGATGTATAAATCTCAATTTCAAAAAAATTGACCCTTATGACTGGTTTTGTGGTCCAGGGTCACATTTACTAATACATAAAAAAAAATTGTCTGTTACCATTAATTCACTGTGAACTAACATGAACAATGAACAACTGTATTTTATTAACATTAACAAAGGTTTTTAAATGCTGTAAAAAATATATTGCTCATAGTTAGTTCATGTAACTAATGTTAACAAATGAGACATTATTGTGAGTGTTACTTAAGTTATTATAGAAATTATATATATTGTATTTTTCATTTAACTAGTTTTTCATCTTTTTTTTTTTCAAATGGTAGCTTGGTTGTAGATTAAATAGTTTAAATTATATTTAGCTTGTAACTTGGCAAGGTAGACTTTCAAAGCTTCTCCAACATTGTACAATGAATGCACAGCTGTATGGTATATTGCTCTTTTCCATCACTCGATGAATAAGAGTGTTTTGTGAATAAAACTGTGCTAAACTTATTTTGCATAGAAAGGGTTGTCTGGGATAAAAAAAAAATACATTTACTTAATTTTAACATTTTGCGTCTTGTTAAGATGGATTGCAGGTGGTTAGTGAAAAGTACAGTGTTTACGGTGAAATGCTATTTAGTGGGTTTTCTCTGTATGTCCTCACTGTTGTATGTTAATAATACTGTATATGATAATGTTGAAGTATGACAACATATTGAGAGTCCCATTGTCCCTGTTGTGCTGGTCCAGTGAAATCATCCTAGACGTTGTTGAAAATCTCTGTCTTACTCTGTAATGTATAAGCAGCATTCTCATGCCAGCTCGCGGCTTTGTGCTTTCAGTTTTGAATACACTCTATTTGCTGCTGCACTCCTTAACGTTTGGCGCCGCTGCTGCGGTAAAACATGTCAATCTTGTTTCAAGATGTCACTTTGCTATGCACTCCTCTACTGGCCCCGATTTAATTTACAGCCTTGAATGGATGGACCCCTTTTGACAGAGCTTGTTTAAAACAAAATCACTGCCATACAGTAGATGCTATTTTAGGAGTAAGCGTTTGCATACTGTCACAAGATGACAGAATTAAGATGGAATTGAATCGTTTTACAAAGGAGAAGCAAATAAAAGAATAATATAATAGTGGATATTAATAACTGAAAGCATTTATAATGGAGAGAATATAATAAAGAATATTTTTCTTATATTTGTTAAAGCGCTAACCCAGTGATTCCCAGCTACCACAGGGGGCACTTAAAGGTGACACATTATGCCCCTTTTTACAATATGTAATATAAGTCTCTGGTGTCCCCAGAATGTGTCTGTGAAGTTTCAGCTCAAAATACCCCACAGATAATTTATTGTATCATTTTGAAAATGCCTATTTTGAGTGGAGGCAGAAACACGCTGTTTTTCGGGCCTGTGTCTTTAAATGCAAACGAGCTGCTGCTCCCCGCCCCTTTTCCAGAATAGAACTGCGCCTTTACAGCTCGTATCTGCTAAAAAAACATCTGTTTTGGTTCTGATTATCATGTTTATCGCGCTGAAATCATGCGTTTTAAACCATACGAGTTTAAACTTCTGATATACGGTTTTCTGAGTGCACACATCCGAAGCACACTGACAGAAAGCGGCTGTCACCAGTGTTGGGGGTAACGCGTTACAAGTAACGTGCGTTACGTAATAATATTACTTTTCTGAGCTTATACAGTTAGAGGGCATTAGAGCTGGTACACCATTGTCGCTTGCGGAATCAAAATGACGGCGCCGTGGGTGGAAACTTACAGATTAAAGGGCGGTAATATTATAATGAGATCCCTTTGCCACGTCACCAAGGGAGCGAAATCAGATGCGCTCGTTTTCTCAGACGCTTGCAGAAAAAGGCTTACCATAACAAAGTTACTGGGTTAATCTTTTTTAATCAGGTCCCCGGTCCTTGGTTGCACCGGGGGACCTGATTATAACACTTAAAACCTGGAAAAGTCAGATTTTCATGATATGTCACCTTTAAGCAAGTTTGAGGAGGTACTTGGCAAGATTAATCCCATAAAACAGAAATTAGAAAATATTGAGGTTACTAAAAGATTACAGTAATGAAAAACTATTTATCTTTTTTCTTTGTAATTAACAACTTTCCGAATTTTTAAGGAAAAAAGACACAAGTCCTTATAATAATGTCCATTTGGATTATGTTAATTCTAAATGATATGTAGCATAATAAGAAACGGATTTGGTGTAGATGAAGACAGCTTGAGCCTCCCTCATTGAGTTGTTGGGCAGCATAAGACAAAAAAGGCTTGATCTAGGCAGATATGCAGTTTAGTCATGTTTTGTCTCTTTGTCCTGTTTCATTAGAGACCTTTAGAACTGAGCACATTTTCTTTCTGCCCTTGACCAGCAGCCTGATGGCACTCCATTTATGTTGTGGTGATTCATTCTCGGCCCACACTGAAGAAATCACTATGTCATTCTGAATAAGAGTGTGGTCATACATTTAGAAGTACCATTCCTGTAACTCTCATTTGTCCTACATAGGGAAATCCCTCTTGAATCATGTTTGTTAGCATCTGAAAAGTGATGATGTCTAAAACCAGAACAGTGAAATGCTAACGCCTAAATTATCTATGTGTTTTTGTTGTTCAAATATTTATATTTTTAATATTTAAATCAATAAAATGGCAGGAATTAATAATAAGAATGCTATGATAAGTGTTTCCCAATCTTTTTAGACTTATGGCTCATCAGTAAGGCTGAAATATCACTGCATTGGCACCAAACCAGTGATGTGCTGATTTTAACTCATATCAGCATTTATGTATCACACGAGTGAAACACATTTTTACAAATGTTAATGAGAAGACCGTCAGAGGACCTTTATAGCAGGCCAGTGGCAAAATATCCTCGTTTTATGTGTATGGTTAATTAAAAAATAACATGGAAAGTTATGGTTATTTTTTGCAGAAAATGTAGTGGAGTTCAGTGTTTGCATTTACTGTGAATTATGATGCAAAGTATATCATCTGTCTTTGTTGTTACTGAATTGAATTGATACTGAATTCAGTGCTTTGAGACATTCAGTGATATTTATTGTTTTGTTTTTACTAAATTTACAGAGATGTTACTTTTATTTTTTGTGCATATTATACAAAACATACACGCATACAAAGCATATTATCATACTAGCAAGATTTTTTGTTGTTAATAAAACAAAGAGGTTTACAAGATAAAAAAAGTATTCAAGTTTTTTATTTCAAAATTGCTTAAAAATGGATTATGTCACTTGCAATTTCTTTGTAATTTACTAATAGTTTCTAAGTAAAAATTTCGACACTATTTTTTTTTTGAATAGTTTTAGTTTATTAACAAAACACAAATGAAACTTTCCAGATTGGGAATCACTGAACTAAATGAATTAGCCTCCATCAGCCAAGAGATTACAATTTCCATTTAGCAAAGATGAAGTGAAAATTTGCTTATCATCCATTAGCATCTTACAATTCTTTGCACATTTTCCAAATAATAAATGGCACTCACTTCATGAATCTAATTAATCTTCTTAATAGGAGAATGCAAAAGAATTGCTCAAGCAGTAATAGTGTTGTTCATGAGATGGCAGGGTCAACAAATTAAATCCTCATACAATGATTTTGTTGATATATATAATGTGGCAAGTGGTGACCCATGCTCACACTCAGATGTCTGAAAGTTTTAATTCTACCAAACGTTGTGTTCAGTAGTTTAGGTTTTAATTACCATTTAGCAGCTGGTTTTATTCAGAGCAGCTTCCTATAATTGCAGGGACAGCCCTTTTGGAGCAACCTATCTTAAGTGTGCTTGATGATGAAAGAAAGATTGTGATGCCCCTTCTATGAGTATGTAATTGAACATGCAGTCTTTGCGTTAGCAACCTGAATCTTTGGCCACCGGGTGACCACTAGCCCACCATGTGCCCTCCTCATCTTGCAGATGAATTCACACAAGCTAATGGACTTGATCTTCCTCTTAATAAAGCTAAAAGCAGGGAAAGCCAGTCCATCTGACTCATTACATTGGCGTAATCCTTTATGGTTAATTAGTTTTTTCTCCGTGTCTGTCAGGTCAATGAAAATTTATGATTTTGTAGAAAGAGGTAAGACAGTAGTTTTTGCGACATATTCTTGACAGCGACAGAGTGTGTAGAGATGAACTGAGATGTCCTTGATGCTGAGTGAAATATTTAGTGGATGGATGAAAGTCAAATGTATTAAAATGTTCAAAAGCGACAGTGTGCACACACTAGATGTGATGTATGAGCTTGAGCGATCTCATAGGTGGATGGTAGAAGAGTAATTGAATTACTGCTCATCTTACAGCTATCATGAAAGGCTTATTATTCCATAACTCATGTTTAGTGGTTGACCATTATGACCGATAACCATGCCAATATCTAGCCAATGACTGAAAAAATGCTGATGCACAGTGGGGTCCAAAAGTCTAAGGGCACCGGGAATACTAATATAAAATATAAGTTGTATGCTTCTGAAAACTGTTATTTTAAATTGTACAGTAGAGAAGAAAAAAAAACAAAGAAACATAACTTAAAATGACTAAGAGACTTTGAGGATTCTGTACAGTTTTTTTACTTTAGGTAAATTGTGGTAACATTTTAGTCAATTTTTTAGGCTGATAATTTAATGAATGCAATGTAGTGATGTAATTATATATTTTTTATTAAATAGGAAAAATAAAAAAATAGTTGCATTTTCACTAATAGTATTAGACTTTTGGCCTCTACTGTACAATTTAATCATGGCAAAGTATTCATACTGAAAATAAATTATCTCTCATTTAACACATTAAATACGGTGGCCGAGAGAGCTCAACGCACTGCAACTTAAGAAAACACATGCAAATTGAAAAAACACCAGCAAATTAAGAAAACATCTTCATCAGTTTGACAACACATGCGCTGCAAATCCTCACAGCACATGCAAATGAAGAAACGCGCTGCAAATCCTCACAGCACATGCAAATGAAGAAACGCGCTGCAAATCCTCACAACACATGCAAATGAAGAAACGCGCTGCAAATCCTCACAACACATGCAAACGAAGAAACGCGCTGCAAATCCTCACAACACATGCAAACGAAGAAACGCGCTGCAAATCCTCACAACACATGCAAATGAAGAAAAGTTACAGCGCGTTGAGCTCTCTCGGCCACCGTACACATTTATTATTTATTTAATGTATTTATATAGATTCATATTCAAAATCAAACTTGATTGAGGGCTGTGGGATTAAAGTAAAATTGTATATATTAGGACAAATGGTTTGGAATATATTTCTAATAAATTTAATTCAAATACTTAAAATTCACTGCAAAAAAGGTATATTGCCAACTGAAACTTGGCTGTTGTTGGATTTTGGAACTGACACATCTATCATTTTTTTCAATTTTGAAGATTATATTCATGCTGACATTGCACATGCGGTGTAATCAAGTTTCTCTGTGAATTCTCCGTGCATCAAACTATAAATTGCTTCTTTTTTTGTTTTCAGGCCATGGAACAAAGGGTGTGTTTGAGCTTCTGGCAGGCTGGAGAAGAACCAGAGAGAGTTTGCCCTTCAAGGAGAGAGTGGCAGATGCGTTCGCCGACGTGATGGTGTGCTACACCATGACCAGCTCGCTCTATATTATCACCTTCGGCATGGGTGCCAGCCCTTTCACCAACATCGAATCCGTGAAGGTTTTCTGCCAGAGCATGTGTGTAGCAATCTTGGTGAATTACTTCTACGTATTCTCATTCTATGGCTCCTGCCTGGTGTTTGCCGGGCAGCTGGAGCAAAACCGCTATCACAGCGTCTTCTGCTGCAAGATCCCCTCGGTGGAGTATCTGGACCGCCAGCCCACTTGGTTCAAGACCATGATGAGTGACGGCCACGATTTGTCTACTCACCACGACAGCGTACCGTACCAGAACCACTTCATTCAGCACTTCCTAAGGGAGCATTACACAGAATGGATTACCAACACCTACGTCAAGCCGTTTGTGGTTATCCTCTACCTGATTTACGCCTCCTTTTCTTTCATGGGATGTTTACAAATCAGCGACGGCTCCAACATAATTAATCTGCTAGCTAGTAATTCGCCCAGCGTGTCGTTCGCCCTGACCCAACAGAAATACTTTAGCAACTACAGTCCGGTGATTGGGTTTTACATCTACGAACCTATTGAGTATTGGAACTCCACAGTACAGGAGCACCTCAAGACGCTGGGCCAGGGCTTTAATAAGATTTCATGGATCGATAATTACTTTCACTATCTGAGGGTCGTGAATGTCAGTGTGTCAACCAAAAGTGATTTCATCAACATCCTCAAGACTTCTTTTCTGATGAGCCCAGAATATCAACACTTTGTGGACGACATCATTTTCTCCAAAAACGGAGACGAGTACGACATCATCGCGTCCAAGATGTACTTGGTGGCCAGGACGACCGAGAAGACCAGGGAGGAGGTCGTGGAGCTGCTGGAGAGACTTCGACCTCTCTCCCTCATAAACAGCATCAAGTTCATAATTTTCAACCCGACGTTCGTGTTCATGGACCGCTACAGTTCCTCCATCATCTCCCCCATCCTAACATCGGGTTTCAGCGTGCTCACCATTCTCATCCTCACCTTCTTCCTGGTCATTAACCCACTGGGGAACTTCTGGTTGATCTTGACTGTCACCTCCGTGGAACTGGGTGTCTTGGGTCTCATGACGCTCTGGAATGTAGACATGGACAGTATCTCAATCCTGTGCCTTATTTATACACTCAACTTTGCCATGGATCACTGTGCCCCCCACCTCTACACGTTCGTACTGGCCACTGAGCATACGCGGACTCAGTGCATCAAGATCTCTTTAGAGGAGCATGGGGCCGCCATTTTGCAGAACACCTCGTGTTTTGTAATTGGGATAATGCCTCTTCTCTTTGTGCCTTCTAACCTGACCTACACACTGTTCAAGTGCTCCCTTCTCACGGCCGGCTGCACAGTGCTGCACTGTTTCGTCATCCTACCGGTGTTTTTGACATTCTTCCCGCCCTCTAAGAAGCGGCACAAGAAAAAGAAACGCGCCAAACGGAAAGAGCGGGAAAGAGAGAGGGAGCGGGAGAGGGAGAGAGAGGAAATCGAGTGCATCGAAGTCAGGGAAAACACAGACCACGTGACCAATGTTTGATTGAAAGATGTGTGTGAACGTAAGTGGTAAGAAATCAGCTCCTGTCCACTAGGGGGTGACGTCAGGCAGCACTTCACAGATCCAGAGGTGGCCGAGTCCGGCACTCTCGCCCCTGGGGTGACCCTCGCGACCCCAGCAATCAACAACAGTGCTGTCCAGAGTTAAAAACCCCTTCTCACTCATTTCTTGTGTACCCTTCGTCTAGAACAGTGTATAACATCTGCAGCTGCTAGCTTATGTTAGCCGTTAATGAAAGGTTTGCGAGGGAAGGTTGTCTTTATACATGAACTAATACAAAACACCTAAAAAGAAGGCCTCCAAAAATGTTATGAGCATGAATCTAAGCAGGTGGGTTCCTGCTTATTTTCGATCTCTAGGGGTATCACCAAGGGTATTCATATATGTTTTGTAAAAGCAGATATCGCAACAAGTACATTTGCTCTTATTTAGCACCAACATGATTCTTTTTGATCACTCTGTGCTTTTCTAACTGTTATGCACCTCACGTTCCTCCAGGCTTGTGCTTACATAATTAATCAAGACCAACTCTGTTTAAAAATAACTATGTGAAAAATAGTAGCGAAAGGAAGTAGCAGTTTTCAGCGTCCATCAAATTATGCAGCACTCTCCTACAAATAACACTTGGCATGCATTTATCACAAATGTCCTGTAGCAAATCTAATAGTGTGTTTGCAGTTTTCTCTGGTAGCAATTATTTAGACGTATTCACTGAGACTCCCCCCGAGAGGTCCCACCTTATACCTGGAAAATATCCTCTAAGCAAAGCATTAATGGTCAATAGAATGAATCATTAAGAATTGTAAAAGGGGGTTTTCTCCTTTAAATGTTCAGTGAAAGTACTTTTGTCAGATCTGACATTTAGCTGATATTCCGACTGTAATTTGTCTTACTCTTCCGGGTAAATAAACAGTGTCTGAGGGTGCTTTGTGTGGAGACCACCGACATGAATCACTAAAATGCTTTGCATATAATATTAAACTGCATATGCCATTTAAAAAAGGTTTTCCAATACACCCAAGTGGCTCATTCGTGAGAAAAGAGACTTGTAGCATGTCTTAAAGTTGCATTGATATGATCAGTTTGTTTACTTGCTTGTGTGTTTGTTTGTTACAAAACCACAAATCTGGTCATGCACCTGTTTGTGTAGTTAAACTGAGCAATGACAAAGATGAGAAAGGTTTCCTTTCTGTTGTTTTGTTATTTTGCACATTAGGCAGATTCACTGATGGCTGTCGTCTAAAACTATACAGTATGTGTCAAATCACAAGAGTAGATATTGTTTTTGAGTGTAGCATGTGTTTTGTCTGTATTTGTGTGTTTTTTGCGGAGATGAGCAGTGCAGATGGTATACACTGTGTTCACGTTGAAGAAATATCTTGCACAAATCAATATAAAGGTATCAAGGTACATTCTGGTGGAAATGAGTATGTCTGTTATGTTAGAAGTGTCGGTTCTCTTGTCCACAGGAATATTAGGCATTGCATCAGGTGATGTTGTGTATTAGCAAAGTAGTCGATCTGGACAGTTTTGATCTGAGTTATTTTATGTGTCACAAATACATACAGCACCAGTCAAACCTGTTGGTAGCTCTTAAGATGCAACACAAAAGATAATGTGGAAAATGTAAAAAAAAAAAAAAAAAAGGGATAGTTTACCAAAAAAAATAAAATTCTGTCATCATTTACTCACTCTCATGTCATTCCAAAACTGTATGACTTTCTATTTTCTGCAGAATACATATTTCCAAGATTGTCCAAACAATGGGGTCCAAAATGGAATCAAACGAGGGTGAGTAAATAATGACAGAATTGACAGAATCATTGTTGGGTGAACTGTCCTTTTAATGTGAACGTTTCTGGAATGAACTGTGTAGATGGAGGCAAAAATCAGCAGCTCTTTGCTTTTTGCCAGTCTTATTCCCCCCACGCCTGCATCCCGGAAGCCTTTTGGCTAATGTTCTAATAATCACAAATTAAAAATATTTAGTATAAATATTTCATCAAACTCTGATTGTCCTAATCAACAGTGTAAAGGTGTAATCAAAGTAATTATATCCTTATCTCATGCAACAACAAACTGTTCTCGTGTTTGCCATGTTTCCATTGGTTCAGATGTAGATTCGAATGGATTCTAAGTCGGTCATTGCAATGTATGCCTCAACATAGACTGCCTGCCAAAAAAAAGTGGAATTTGAACCCAAAAATGTTTTAAAAAAAAAATGCTGCTAGCTTTTGTCCTGCTGTGTATACTGTACACATTTCATGATCATTGGACTGTGCAAAACGCATGTGGTAGCCAGAGCCTTACTGATCCAGTCAAACAGCTGGGTTCATTGTAGAGTCATTCCAAAGGCAGATGGCCTCTCACTGGGGAAGGTTTCGTTGACTAGAGTTTACCTGAGAGGTTGAGATACATGGACCAAATGTTTGCTATAGAAAAGTCCATTAGAAACGATAAAATGCTTCATGTACAGTGATGGTCTTAATTTTTCATTGACTGTTTAAATGTGACAGGTATTAGGCACGTCAAGGCCACCGTGTTTAGATGCAACATTCCAAACCCAGCAGATTTCATAAATATTAGTCAATCAAACTTTTATGTACTTTGTGTCTAATATCGATGACATCCCCATATTTTGTAAGAGCTATATAATTTGCGTTGGAAGAGGGCATGAAAGTTAAATACACGAAGACAAGAGATGCATAATGAAAATGATGAAAAATCATATACTTCCCAAAATAACTGTGTATGCATGTATTGTATGTATGCATGTATTTGGTTATTGTGTGTATTTTTTTCCCCTGACGTTTTGAGAGCTGTAGATGCTGGAGTGGACACTTTGTTTTAATGCATACTTGATACCATCTTCAGAAATTTGTGTTTTACTTTTTTTCTGGTGTGCTTTAAGCCAGAAGGAAAAAATGATGAATTGTAAAATAAATGTATATAATTTTCTAATTTTTTTAAGAAATGAGCAGTGGAAACATTTTTTAAGATGAAGGTCATGTTATTATAAAAAGCAATAAAGAACAAAAAAAGGAATAAAATAAATTCTAAAGTCAGTAGGCCAGTAATAACGTATGAAATGTTATTTGCATCCTCACAGGTCAGTTCTTGCCCCACTACACTGTTTGATCTTTTGTTGTTACTTAAACTAGTAGCCTACATGAAAAACCTCAGTGTAATTTTGCAGGAGACAACATCTCTCCCGGCATAATCCATTTCTTTATAGGTGGCCAAAACTGAATCTAAATTAGAAATCATAATTATAATGCAATGTGTAGACATAGGTATAGAGAGTTTGTAAGAAATTTGCTAAATATATTGCTAAAGCTATTAAAAATGCCAAATAACTATGTTGACAATTCAGGACACTTAATTAAGTTCTAATTATAACCCAACTGTGTATATTCGTCTACTAAACTGCTGGTCATATCTCTAGAGTTAAGGCTGTATAAATGAAAATCTGCATACTGTTCTTTTTGTTGTGATGCATGTTCTTGGATCAGACCATAAATCGCCTAGTCGACATTCTTATTATCTGCTTTATTTAACTTCAAAGTGGCCCACAAATCAAAGTCAACACAAAGTCACCACCGTTTTCAGTGAAACTACAGACTTCAGGCACGCAGCTACGTATTCTGAGGGCCATAAATCAAATATGCACTTTTGGGCTCAAATCATTTTGACAACAAGCATATCATATTAGATTTCATAGACTGAAGACTGTGAATCATTGCTAAAATCATTAGTCATCATTTTCATTACAGGGGACTCATTTTGCTGTACCATATTTTCTGCAAATGCAATGTCAGAGGTCAAACAACAAACAGATACTTGTACCGTTTTACTGCTCTGTGAAGGAGGAATATAGCTCACGCAACACTAATATTTCTAATATTTAAAAGCTCATTAAAAATCAGGTCAACTTCTGATTATTTAATCAGTAGCTGCATTAGGTCAAAAAAAGAACATTTGAACATTTAATTTAATAACCTTCATATTCCTAAACACAGGCGACTACACACTGACCATTTATTACACGAGCAGTGAATACTGTACATCACTGTTATTTTGTTTTTAAAGGCTTGTCCTAATTAGTCAATGTTTTGTCATGGGATTTGCTGTTTAGAATGCAAATAACAGTGTTAACATCTTTTGCTTTCTGTTGTGTGTAATTTCAACTGTATTTTACATTGCCAAGGACAAAAACTCACCGCAATACACAGAGGCACCTTTTTAATACAGAAAAACATACAATATTGTGCATTCAAGGTGATGATAAAATGGATACCAATCAGCTGTTTAGCAGACACCAGCGTGTAGTATTTTCCATGATCAGGTCATTAATACTACTACAGAGCAATAATAAGACAAAGCGCAAACCTGTATGTTGTTGTTTTTGTTGTTTTCCCTTTGGTGCAAGGCTTTTTCAGACTTTGCCAGGATCCAAAATTAACACTTTTATAATTAAATTCAGTGCAATTCTGTAAGGTGATCTTGAGCTTAGGAAAGACACTAACTATATCAGTATTCTTTCCCCCCTCTTAAACAGAAAATGCAAGTAAAATGGCTTTGATGGCTTAATAAAACAGTTACTTCAACAAAGTACATGTACAAATGTACATAATAATTTTTTTTCTCCTATATGTGAAATATTCTTCACAGTTAAGTCACCAAAATAAAAATCTGAGGAAAAAAGCAACAATTAATCTTCATATATTTGTGCAGTTATATTTCACTGCAAGGCTGTACAATAACCTACTAATTATTGCCATTGGGTTTTTTTTTTTTTTTTACAATAAAATAATGTAAAACATGGTAGTATATTTGTTATGATATGCTGTTAAAAAGAAATAAGTTCCAAAAAAGAAATAAATAATGTAAAACACAATTTCATGTCAGGTTACAAATATTTAGGACTTATACGTTTTTTCAATGCATTGGCAAATGTAACAAAAAGTTAATTTTGGATCCTGGCCATAGCAATGATATATACCCATCTGAAGTTTTCCAAGTCCATGTTTTAGTCAGATTAATCAAAACAAATCAGCTAAAACCATAAAGCTATAAATATAAATCTGACATCTTAGGCAGACATTGGTCTTATGATGTTGAATGGTTTAACAAGCTCTTCACTGTTGAGAACTTTGATTTAGGAGAGGCTACATAATTTGTGACCTCAATTCACATTATGAGCCCAAAACGTTCATGTCTTGTGTTGTATAAGCCAGCAATGAGAAGAGAAGGCAGCCTCTGTTGAATTTTCTCTAGCAATTTAAAAGTTGTTTACCACTGTATAAAGTTTACTGTGTTGTTTTTACAGTAAAACTATCATCCAGCATAATAAGTGTGAGGGCAGGTTTTAAAATATTTTTAAAGTCGTTGCTAATTAGGAGTGACTTATTGCCAGTGATCTGATTTGGTGTCTACTATTAGGAAATTTTGGCATTCATTTCTTTTGTGTTGAAGCTAATGGCAATGAAGCACTCAATGAAGATGTGTGTTTGTTATGCGAGTGCTCATCAGCTTTGTTGAAACAAAATTAGACAAGAATTAGACTGCCATGGATTGTATGTCATATCAAAGCTTTTAAAATGTTAGCTGTCGCAATCAAAGACCCACAAGTTCATAAAATATGAGACAGTTCAAAGTGCTAAATATATTTTAATGTGACCATTTGTTGTACGTATTGCCAGCAGTCAATCTTTATAAGCAGCTTATACATAATGTAAAAGGTAATGTGAGTTTTCAGTGGTACATCTAATGCAATTAGTACATACCTAAACAGTAAATAACAATAATGAGACTACCTAATATTTAATTACTAAAGATTTAAAGCAGGGCTGCCCCAACTCGGTCCTGGAGGGCCGGTGTCCTGAAGAGTTTAGCTCCAACCCCAATTAAACACACCTGAACCAGCTAATCAAGCTCTTACTAGGCATACTAGAAACTTAAAGGCAGGTGTGTTGAGGCAAGTTGGAGCTAAACTCTGCAGGACATCGGCCCTCCAGGACCGAGTTTGGGCAGCCCTGATTTAAATGGTTTTTTAACAGATAAAAAAGCAATCTGTGAGGTTTAGTTCACTGATGTCTATTTAGTATCTATGTTAGTTCTTAAAATGAAAAAAGAAAGATTCATAAGTCACCCTCAATACGAAGCAGTGAATTCTTAGTATATGGACAAAATTAACAGTTAGTCAAATCCATTTATGAGCCCAAATATGTGCAATTACAAAACATAATAGGGATGTGCAATGGTATAACAGTAACATAGTACTTTTATTCCTTAGGATCATCTCAAAGACACAAACTAAGTGAGATCTTTAGGTAAAATAGAGGTGTAACATTTTTAAAATGGCACTAAGATGAACAACATGACATGAGAAATTATGGTTAAGATACTGTGTATGCAAAAATGCTCTCTATGTCTTTTTTATTAACACATTAGTCCTAAAGCATGAAGGGTTAGTTCCCATGCTTGTGTATAACACTGTGATGCTCATACAAAGTTTACTTTTACGGACATGCTTGCATTGGAATGGGAGGGAAGCCATTGGTGTGACGTAAATGGGACGTTTGATTCTGAACCCATTTCTAAAGAACAAAACACATCAGTAGTGAAACTGTGATGCTCACAATGGCTTAAAGCTAGACAATGTCATGGTTGTGTGACCTAAAACCGCTGTTATGTAATTCCTAGTCTGTTTACTTGTGTGAATCTGAATTGTGTTCATGTAGCCCCATTTCCTCCTTTCTTATTTCTCACCGCTTTGCTCTCAGCAGCTCTCTTAATTCAATGAACTGCCGCAAATGGGTTACATAACCTATCTGCAGTGATTCTGTATTCTTACTTACTTGATTACTTCTGTGCTTTGTTTAAAGAGTGTGAATAACCCTGAAAACAGGCCCAAAGCGCAAGTCTCTCATGCAGATCTAATCTTTTCAAATGGGCGAAAGAAAGAAGAGTGAGTGAGCCGCAAGATTGATGTCACATGCTGATACGAGTCTGTTTGTGCAGTTGTACACTTGTTGGGTGTCTTGAAATTTTTGAGTTCACTGTGAAGTGGATATGTCAGACTTAAAAACATGATGTTTTAGATTCCATTCTGATGCAATGGTTTGGTTTTATCGTGTTACAGAAGGCACAACGGTAGATGTGAGCATAGCGTTAAATGAATATGTCTTCCATTAATATGGTGTTTAGTTTGTGACACGCTCCAGAACACTGTTTCATTTGAGTTTCGTCACAATTCAAGGTAGCGAGTAACGTGAACTGAATCGATCAGCCGTTTTAGATTCCATTCTGATGCAATGGTTTGGTTTTATCATGTTACAGAAGGCACAACGGTAGATGTGAGCATAGCGTTAAATGAATATGTCTTCCATTAATATGGTGTTTAGTTTGTGACACGCTCCAGAACACTGTTTCATTTGAGTTTCGTCACAATTCAAGGTAGCGAGTAACGTGAACTGAATCGATCAGCCAAAAATAGAAACCATAGTAAAGCGATCATTTAAAGGAATGTCTTTAAGTCTGAATTTATAAGATGTATGCATTTGAATGCTCTGAATATTTTCATTGTAAACTATTTTTTACTGCCTGCTATGTTGAAGCTATAAATATTATGCTGATGTACATTTTTATATGGAAACATGGAAATATGGATTTTTTTCATTAAAGCCTTTGTCTATGAAACTTCATGGCATTATGACTGGGAGCCCTCTGTGTATAATGCTTACCGGGTGGGTGGATCGGCCACCTTTCTCTCTGGCACAAAATTAGCATCTTTCTTCTCTGATGACACAGAGTGATGAATGAGAATCCTAGTATTTAACAGTGTGAATCAAATTGATTTCGTTAGTGTCATCCATAATGTAACAGTTTTTGTCTTTATAGATTGCATTAATTATTAAGACATGTATTCTAACAAGATTTATAATAACAGAGAGTGACACCACGAGGTCCGTTTGCATGCTTGTCAGCTACAGTATTTTACCCAAGGAGGTCTATGAGACCATTTCTCCAGTTCTCCAATTTTCCTGTTCATCTCATTTGCTCAGATGGTGAAGGGTCCTTGAATACTGAAAACATTTTTAGCTTAATTACTCTAAATTTCTATATACAGTGGGTACGGAAAGTATTCAGACCCCCTTAAATGACTTGAGAACTAAATCAGCCTATTAGAATGATTTCCGAAGGATCATGTGACACTGAAGCCTGGAGTAGCCTAATGGCTGCTGAAAATTCAGCTTTACCGTCACAAGAATAAATTACATTTTCAAATATATTTAAAAAGAAAACAGTTGGTTTGAATTGTAGCAATACTTCACATTATTACTGTTTTTACTGTATTTTTTTAATCAAATAAATGTAGGCTTGGTGATCATAAGAGACATCTCTGAAAAATCTTACCATCCACAAACTTTTGAACATTAGTCTATATGTATAAATAAACAAATACAACAGTTAGGCAGTGGTAAAGCATCTAAAAATATAATTAAATATTTAAATGTATAAAATACATATTTCATCATAAAACATGACTATTTTTGAAGGGCAATCAATAAACAGAGAAAGATTTTTGGGCCCTGATGTGTGGCTACAGCCTCTACCACAGGTGCTAACTGGCTAATGCTAACCATCCAAACTTTAACCCCTTAATTTTAACTTAAATTCATCTTTTGTCCCTTACTTAATATATTTTAATTAAATTTCACCCATGTGGCCATTTGGACACATTATTTCATCTTTTAAGTGTTGTATTCACAATTTCTGGTGAGTTTCTACATTTTGCCTAACTGTGTGACATTTGACAGATGCTGATGTACCAGTACATAACATTATTATCCTGGGGTACCATTAGAGCTGCCTTGCCTGCAACTCCCCTTTATGATGTGGGTTTGATTGAGACGGTAAGTCCAGGGATAAACTCAAACACGTGCTAAGAGACATGAAAGTGCAGACAGACAGGTTGATCTTCTCTCTCTGTCCCTGAGGGACTTGTCCACAGACACATGTCTCCAAGCCTTTCTGCTATGTTCGCACATGCCTCGCCTAAGGGAGGTATATTTAGTGTTTACTGTTTCTGTCTGAACTGGGATTTGGAAAGTTAAAAGTACACTTTTATGCTATTTTTATTTTCCAAAAAAAAAATGTATACAATGACTGATACAGTTAGTAACAAAAACAGAAAAAGTGAGGCGCAGTGCTTGAAATTACTTTAGCCGTGATTAAACAGTAGTGTGGCCTCGAACACCATGTAGAAGTTTTTTTTTCCCTTTAATAAAATATACATTCATGTCCCAGTCACATTTTCTTGGTTAAATAAGCATTATTTACTATCAGAAAAAGAAAACAAAATTCTATTTTATATTTTTACATTAACAATGGAAATCAATATTATATTTATTAAAGCCATGTTTGAATTTCATCAAGTTAGTTATATTCCAAAATAATAACTCAAGGCAGTAACAATTTAAACAATAATTAGGGTTAGAGTACCACGGCACATGCTCGTGATTTCCTCTACTCAAAAACAAGTCACAGCACATGCGTGTTCTGCGTCAGCAGCATCACACGCATGTGTCATGATACTCTCATTAATGGCGCCTAGGGTGACGCTGAGGAGAAGAAAGTTTGTTCACTCGGCGGCCATATTTGCAATGCCTCCGGCCAGCTCAAACAAGACCAAGTCCTATCTAAATGAATGTGGGAATCCTGAAATCTCAAAAACTGCATCAGCAACAAAATCTGAAATGAACTGCCCCATGAATGTTGTTTCTTATGCTCAAATAGCATTTAAAAAGCGTATTTTTCAGGCTAGACCAGCCAATGCGCATGCGCAGTTATAACGCACTTAAGAATGCTCATGCGCATCGGCTGGTCTGGCCTCAGGTTTCTATGGGAACCGGAGCTTATAACAGCCGCTGCAGTGATGCAATGACTTTACCAATCAGCGATTGGCTCTTTCATTTAGAAGGCGGGACTATCTCGCCATATTGCGCGTTGCAGTTTCTCCCATTCATAAGTATAGGAGTGAACCGTCTTTGCATTTCTATAGTCTTTGCTAAAAACTCCCACAGATTCTGATTCGCCAATGATTCAAACTCAAACTGATGATTCAGACAGGTTGAGATGTATCAAGCTGTTTCCATCACCATTTTATGCGCATTTTGAAGTAGCCTATCGCTTCAGAAACGAGTGATGGAAACGCCAAATTTCAAATAATTCACTAAAAAGTTTTTACGCTCGCTTGAAGTGGTTTTTGACTTGTGCGAAAAGGGTTTATGCGAATGATGGGAAAAGTACACGCATTTGCCGAGTAAATTCCTCCATGCGCATCATAAAAGTCATATGTTACTTTGCGCTATTGGACGGCAAAACCTGACTAACCATTGGACCGATCTTGTTCCACAGCATCTTAAATGTTGTTATGGTCATTTTGAAATGCCCGAGCAAAGTCTGTCATCAAAGTATTCCTGTATAATTGCCTCCCGGAACTGTTACATGACTGCGTTCCCAAACAGCATGCATCCACCTCCGAAACCAATGACTGTAATTATTTAGTTTCGTCTGCTCACTCTGAGGCGCAAGTAATTTATTATATATGAAAATTATTATATTCAGTGCCTTCTCCTACTTTTCTTAGTCATATATACTGCCAGTTCTACCAGGAAGTGACGATTTTGTTCTCTTTGACTCGTTGGATGGAAACGGTGCTTATTCGCAAATGTTTTATGCGATATTTCAGTTTTGCGCATAAGTTCTCAACTTTGGATGGAAACCCGGCTTCAGACACCACTTGCTCTGATTCGAAACAGCTGAAAATGTCACACAGGCCCTGTCGCAAATAGCACACTTCATGTGCACTTGTAGTCTTTCTAACGCTACCTTCCCTGTACTTAAAAAGGGGTCATATAATGCGATTCCAATTTTTCCTTTCTCTTTGAAGTGTTACAAGCTCTTGGTGCATAAAGAAGATCTGTAATTGTTGTGAAAGCGAAACTACTTTGTTTCGCCTTCCAAGAGTGGACAATATCCGCTTCGTCATGCCTAGAGCTGATCCGTGCTGGCATATTTAAGGGTGGATAATTTAATCAGTTGTTTATTGCAACAATACATAATACAATAACGTTGTCTAGTGCTCTTATGAAAGTTTAAAGCATGATTTGTGAAAATGTAACTATACTGAATGACATGGCATAGAAAAAAAAAAACTAAAAATAAATGATTTCCAATCTTTTGAAAATAAGATATGATAAAGATATCGCTGAGTCTAAACTGCAACTTCCTACTTTATTAACTTTCTAAAGTGTCAAATTAAGTGGAAAAGACAAGTCCAAAACGCTTATAATAGCCGGATCTGGCAACACGGTGGCTGCACCATGCGCTCTCACTCACAGCGCACAAGAGTTTAACAGCAAATTAGTCATTCAAATAACAAATTTTATTTTTGAACATGAAAAATTTACATAAACACAGCTATGAGGCTGGCCCGTAGCTGGTTACGGGCCTGCTGGAGACTACTGTTTCCTTCAAATTTATAAGTGACTTGATGTCACCAATTTCTGCACTCACACTTTTTTATTTTTTGCTGTTTTTAAAATACCTTGCCATAAGTTAATTGAACATTTCCTCCCTGTTGGGCATTGTCTGTCAAACAGCCTATACTTTATTTGACAGGAAATACGGACAATCAGACTTTTTTTTTTTTTTTGCCATTTCCATGTAACATGCCATTTTTTTTCCTGCCAAATAAACAAAAACAGATCTTTTTAAACAAATTTTATTCAATGTTTTGATCATTATTGTAGATACACTGACATTACATTTTCTGACATGGATACACACAAATGAATTCATAACTCCAGCCAACTATCCTTTGTCAACTGTTGAAAGTGAATTTTTAAGTTATAACAATTGTAGTTCCAACACGCAAGCTGATGAGCACAATAAGCAAATTTCAATTTTCAAAAGCAAATTGATTTGGTAACATGCAATAATCAACAGATAACATCATTTGCGGGTTTACAGTAAAATGTAATATCAACACAGTAACAGAAAAACATTCCAGCCTGTGGAAATGAAACATTAAAACCCTGTTTACCATATTGCTAATGACTTTTGCAGTAAAACTCTACCTTAATGAGGTTAAAAAAAGAATGTTAAAGAGAACATGATGATAATGGATCAGCATGTATTCTGCACTTGCACAAAAGTTATGACTATATTAGCAATATACTGAATGTCTTATATTGTCATATTCTGATATTACAGATTTAACTATTTCAGTCTACACTGAATGTTGTCATTTAATCAAGGTCCTGTATTAAATTTAACTTACTGTAACTACAATGAAGAGATTACTATTTATGCCAAGACATCTGCTGAAGACAAAAATGCTGATACCCTCAGGGCCGGAATCAGTGCATTATATCAACTGACTAATGCAATGGCATTTTAAAGTTGAATGCACCAGAACAATGATTTGTTACTTGTGACAGGCTTTATTGCAGTAGCAGAACCCTAAAAATAGTATAGAAGATGCATTGTGCCTCACGCTTGTGAAATATGCAAATCTTTGGTATTCTTCAATCTGCCAGCTTTATTTGCCTCCCAGATCACCACTTAGATTTAGAACACTTTAGATGTCCCATGTTACATCAATTCACATGGCAATGCATTTTCTGGTTGGTTCGAAGTGCTTCCCTTGACCATAAGTAAAAACGTACAGGTTTGATAATAAAGCAAAATGTTATTTATAGTAGAATAGTCTATTCTTTCATTTAATGGCGATTTCGATTTCTTCTTTAAAAGCTTTTTTGTAAGGTTTATCGGTCTTATTCATTGACAAGCCTGTCAGATCTGATTGAGAAGGAGAGCGTATCCTATCTACCTAAATGAAACATGATAGGTTTACCTTTGGTTTCATTATATTTTTCACTTCAGGTTCAATGTGCTAATCATTCTATATACTGTACATAATTCATCAAGCTGATTAAAGCACATGATACATGAAAAGGCATTCATTTCAAGTCACAGTTAAAGACAATGTGAGAGGTGGCTTTTACAGCCTTCAGTGGAAATTGAAGGGTCTTTTAGCATATTGTCTGGTTGTTATTCTGGCTCCTGCGTGCTGTAAACTGCATTATGACAAGGACAACAGAAGGCAGTCAGTGAGGCGTCCAGTGCATTTTCTACTTCCTGCAACTGGGGCATTGATTTGCAGGGGAAGTCACCCTCTCCGTCACAACGGCATGGAAGCATCAGAGAAAAGACGTGGACATTATACTGAACTGCTGAAAAACTGCTGAGGGAAATCCAACACCATAAGGCTCAGCTACCAACAGACTGTGAGGATTTGAAGAAGTACCTTGGGTAATACAGTTGTCAGAGGCTCAGGAGATAAGAATGGGGAATTTAAACCTGAACCCAACAAGGTCAAACCTTGCATTTGTTGAGAGCACACCACAAAGCTGCTCATTCAAGACCTTTGTGAACAATTGTCTGAGCTACATTGCACAAAAATGTAATTTCTTTCATTCAAAAATATTTGTCTTCATTTACTCAATCATGGTTAAAAGCTTTTCAGATTGTGGTTCACTTTTTCAAAGGGCTAAAAAATTACTCTGGACATTCTGCTAAATACTTTGCCTTCCAAGAAAAGATATTTCTGAAATATTCGCTTTTGTTTATTTAGGTTTTATCACTATACACTGTAAAAAAAAAAAAAAATTCAAATACATAAAGGTTAATGGAGTGTGTCTTACAAAAAAATAAAATAAAAAATAAATACAATTTCATTTTGATAATATGTCTACTGAATAACCAAACCTCCAGTTACAGAAATATTTCTGGTTGCCATTCAGGTAAAACAGTGATCTGCATCAAAATAAGTTTAAACTATTTAATATTTAATAATAATTAGCTATCATTGTGCTAACATTTTGTTTTGAGTATTTACAAGCTTCTCTCTAATCAATCATCATTATACAGTCAATGTTCATTTTAGGCCCTTTCTGACATATGCTAGTCTCGGCTATTTCAAAAAAGAAACACTGAATATTTTGTAAACCCAGCTTGCTACATTATTAACTGTTAGAACTTCCATTAGTTGTCCAACTTCCACAGAACGTTTATAATATTTGTGGAAAACATTTAACCACACTAGTACCTGTAAACAACTTCTCTTTACCAACTGTTCACTTTCTTTTAACCTTAGGGGCTTTCTGCAGCTTGATAACATGCAAAAGGTTACTAAGAATGTTAAAATGTTAAATGATTAAAAATAAAATGAAGAAAACACAAAAATTCTTAAGACCATGAACTGAATCTTTGGAGGACACCTTTCAATGTAAAAATTCTGAAGTATATAATCATTGCACATGCCCCAAAACTATCATGGTACGTCTGTTATAATAATGTAAAAGAAATTCAATGGTCTGAATCAGTGCATCAGTGTCCATTCAATTTGATAATAAAAAAAAATACTACTAATAATAATAACATTATGCACACATGTTGTCTTTACGGTATATAGATATCTATATATTGTTGTTTTTCTGTGACCATGCTGTTGTATAGATGTGAGCGTGACACAGACTTGTTGAAAAGCGAAGCCACTTTAGAGTTCAAGCAGATGATTTAAACATCGTGGTTCTGAGAATGCTGGAATACAATACAAACAAATAAACAAAAAAAATATATAAAAATGAATCCTATTTAATACTTAATTCTTTTATACACACACAGATCAATTTAAGAGATGTGTTTGCAGAGTATGTGAAGTTGATGGCAGTAGGAAACAACAGCAAAGTTAAGCGGGTATGAACTGTTGATGTCTAAATTCAATTGCACAATAACAAATTGTCCAGTGTGAGTCGGGCCCATTGTGAGTTCCTGTCATTTCCTCATATCTCAATTGGAACTTCATTGGCTGCTCTCTGTTTCAGGGAGGCAGAGATGGAGCAGAACCTGGGAAAAACAAGACAGCTACATTCAATAGTCTTCAGTCAATCAGTTGCTTTTTGTTAAGTTTAGCCTAATCCAGTCATACTATGACAACAATCTTTCAAATAAGCATTCAAAAAATGAGGCAACACTACTTTACAGTGTCCAAGCTTGTTAACGCAGAATGCCAACGAAACATGTAAACGCATCACATTCTTGATGCATACCAACAACGCTATAAGGACAGATGTTTTTGCGTTCAGAAAACAGAATTCCCATCCCCTCAAAGAGCTCTGCAAAACCAAATTTGCAAAACAACTACTACCATATCGAAATATCAGCAATTATGCAAAACATATTTCATAAGAATACATGGTCTTATGAAACACTATGTGTTAACACTAATGGAACAAGACAGAGAGCGAGACGCGGCAAAGCAGCAAAAAACATCCACCCACAGTAGTATATGCATTTGCATATTGTGCTTGATTCATAATATAATGACCTAGTGCAGAGGAATCATTTATTAACATTTATATAGATTTACCAACCCAAGTATATCATGTCCTAAATAAAAGTATTTTAAAGGAATAGTTCAACAGCTATACAGTTTACAGTAATTCACAAGTAATTCTGACCGCACCCATTCAATGCAGAGGACCTGTTGGTGAGCATGTGATGTAATGTTAAATTTCTCTAAATCTGTTCAGGTGAAGAAACAAATTTTGGATGGCCTGAGGATCAGTACATTTTCATCAAATTTGGGTGACAAATTCCTCAAAGGATGTGTATATATATATAAAAATGTGATCAGAAGCCAGTTTATCCCTCATTCCTCTAGAATTTGAACGTTGCACGTACCTTGAAGTCTTGTAGTGTTTCTTTTTCCTCCAAACTTGAAAGCAGGAAGATTTTGCACAGTTCTTCTTACAGTCAATGACTTGATATATGATTGGATTGTACATAGCAGAGGACTTGGCCAGCAAAGTTGGCACAACAGAGACTGGGATAGGCACTGAATCAGGCTCTCCAAAAGCAGACACCACTGACACCACAGCATAAGGGATCCAAGCTATTAAAAACCCTGCGCAGATCAACATCGCCACCTGGAGGATGCAAATGGAACCATGTCAAAAATGACATGGCATTTCCACATAGCATTTCTGCTTATTAAAACGCACAAACCTTAGTCAACTTCATCTCCAGGTTGTGGTTGTTCTTATTCCGTGTGTCGAAATGAGAGACTTCTTTGGCTGAGGATTTGACCTTGAAGATGATCATGACATAGGAGAAGACGATGATGCCGGTGGGGAAGATGAGACAGAAGAAGAGCATGCACATAACAAAGCTCTGGCCAGACACCGAGGCCTGGGCCAGCCACCAGTCCAGCGTGCAGGAGGTGCCAAACGGCTCAGGTGCGTAGTTGCCCCAACCCACCACTGGCATGGTGGCCCAGAAGGCAGCATAGATCCATGTAAAAACCACACCGAGAAAGGCATGACGCCGTTTGAACCATGTACCTGATTGGCAGAGTGAACTGATGTTAGTAAAGCTAACTAAACGGCAGCTAGAACGATCGATAGAACGACAGATAGCTAGAAATACAGAATGACAGACAGATAGACAAACAGAACAATAGATAGACAGAGATATAGAACAATAGATAGAAATAGACAGAAATACAGGACAGACTAACAGAATAGATTTAACAGACAGACTGACAGATACAACAGTAAAGAACAACAGAGAGGCAGATAGAATGATAGAAGGAACAACATACCGATAGAAATATCGAACAACAGATAGAATGACAGACAGAATTACAGAACAATAGAGACAGACAGATACAAAAATAGATATAACGACAGACAGACAAATAGAAACACAGAACGACAGACAGAAAAAAAATAGATAGAATAACAGACAGATAGAATGCCTGTCACACACAACAATAGATACAATGACAGATAGGTGGATAGAACAACTGATAGAAATGCAGAATGATAGATAGACTGATAGACAGACAGAATAAGCAGAATCACAGATAGACAGTTAGGCTCATTGTAATTACCATATTTTAAATGACAGATCTTCAAGTAGCGGTCTAAGCTGACAATGGTCATCGTAATGAGACTTCCGCATCCGAAGAAAAAGCCAGCCCAGCCGTAGTAGCGACAACCCTGCCAGCCAAACAACCAGCGATGGGCAAAACTAGACACTATGAAGAATGGCTTTCCAGTGACTGACAAAACATACAAAAAGAACTTGATGTTAAACAAGCCATAAAAAAAAATTCAGAAGCAATTATTACTGACAAAAGAATACTTTTGTTTTCAAGTGAGCTCTCAGAGGGCAATAAGAGCACTGCAAAGACTGAACTGCAAACTATGATGTTACGATGTTTCTTAAAATTTTGCAACAAAAATTTTTTATTTATCACTCCAAACGGCTCTTTTCCAGTAGATTTCATATCTTTTAATATAATTAATATCTTTGATTACTGTTTGTATCTAAAACGACCTAAATTTACATTTGTTTGAAATATGATGCAGATTCTCATTAATACTCTCTGTAAACATATAGATTACATATATGTGGAAAAAACGAGGAAGAGTCCAGAGGTGGAAAGCACACCATGACCCCAAGTCTGCGTAAATGTGACGCAGAGTAGTCTGCCTTGTGCATGACTCCTGGGAAACCTCATTATTTTTAAATACAGTGATGCCATCCTGATAATAGTCTTCTTCAATGGCAATTGGGAAGTAACTATTGATTTGAATCTGAGCGCTTAAAATGATAAATCATATCTGATTAAATTTCTTGTCCCTCACACTCACGCACAATTTTTTTTTCTATGTAATTTACTTTCTTCTCTCCCAAATAATATGCAAAGGCAGCTATAAGTAAGCCCTTTGTAAACTGATTCTCTCGAAAAACATTATTACTTTGTTTGATCAAATGCTGTGATTTTGGGGTAGGACTGTCGACTGACCAATTGCAGGCAGAGAGAAACTTGTTTGGGAAACTTATTTGAAAACAGTCATTATTTTTGTCAGTGGCTCAGATAATTACACTCCCCACCTTTAATTAACTGGAATGAACTTTATGAGCTACACGGTAGGTAGTTTGTTCTGCAAATCTTAGAAAGTGAGTGTTTAAGGATGATGGCGACTAAACAGATTATGCACTTTACAATAACAGTACATCAGGGGTGTCCAACCCTGCTCCTGGAGAGCTACCGTCCTGCAGACTTTAGTTCCAACCCTGCTCCAGCACACCTGTCTGTAATTATCAAGCAACCCTGAACACCTTGATTAGCTGGTTCAGGTGTGTTTGATTGGGGTTAGAGCTGAAATCTGCAGGATGGTAGCTCTCCAGGAGCAGGGTTGGACACCCCTGCAGTACATGAATAATCATGCACTAACACCTAAATTAAGTATTATTTAAATATGAACTAATGATGAGTTAAGGCACATACTAATCAATAACTAACATTACCTACTACACCATGAGTCATATGAATTCATGTGTGTAATAAACATGTACTAACATGTATTCAAGGTGGTCATTAATCACACATGAATTCATATGACTGTGATTAAAGTTAGTTCTTGATTAGTACATGCCATAATCATCGTTACTTCATGTATTTAATTTAGAAGTTAGTAAATGATTATTCATGTACTGTTATTGTAAAGTGTTGCGAAAAATGATCTATTTAAATGAAAACTGAGCTGTAAGCAGCATGCAATACTCTAAGAAATGCTGGTTTATTATCAGGGATCACTGCTCCCCTGAGGAAGCGACACTACACACCCACTAGGTGGGGCTAGAATTCAAATTTTTGAACGAGAGGAAATGTTTATTATGAACCAGGAACAAAGGCCAGCACATTGGAATCAGCGGTTCCTTTTTACTGGGGTAAAAGCCCCAGTGAAATACCTCTGTGCCCCATTAAAATTCTACTGATAAATTTGTCTAATGATTGAGGTTATATTTTATCAACTTGAAAATAATTTCCCCTGCCAATATTTCAGCAATCATGTCATGTGTGTTTTCTATTAGCTGTTTAGAGCCAGAACTAACAATGCCAAATTTGTGAATGAAACATGCTCTAATCAATAACCATAAGCACTTTATGATTTGTATTAAAACTAACACAGACTTGACTTTATATTGTTATATAAAGGCTACAGTAAACTCTTGGAAACTTTACAACATGCCGCCATCATCTTTCCAAATGTATGTTAAATATAGATATTATTGTTTTCATTCTTATTGTATAATATTAAAAGCTATCATAAAATATGAATTGTTGCTTTAAAAAGACATTCAGATTTAAACAGAGTAACTACAAATTATTTACTGTTGGTATTTATGTGAAAAATGAATCACCAGAGTAATCTGAAGGAAAAGAGAGTCTTTACATTTTTCAGGAGTCAATCAAGGCATTAAATAGATCTTTTGTTCATTTGTGTAACCTTGTGGCTTAAAAATCTGTGTTTGATTTACACAAGTGTGTAATTTCAATAACAGCCAATAAATCAGTAAGGGCAGTGACAAGTATCATAAAAGAGGCAGCACTGAATAACCTTGGCTTATTTACTGCCACACTGTCTATTCGGAACATAATACCCAAAGCCCAATACAAGCTGTACAAACTATACACTGAAAGCTTTATGTATGTATCTTCAACACACACACACACACAAAGGCAGAAGATCCTATAAACAACAAAGAGATCCTTTCTGTTATGTAATACATTCACTTGTATTCCACTTTAAAATGAATTAATTTTTGAAAAGCACATCTGACAGATGAAAACAGTATTTCAGCAGCATGACATCAAGTCTTTCAGTCTCACCTGATATGCCAAAGTCGAACACAGCCAGATTCAGCGTCATGAACTCTGGTGGCTTTAACTTGCCCTTCCGTTTGATGGTTGTGTATATGACATAACCATTTCCAGTGGCTGACAAGATACCTGTAAAAACATAAGACAAACTGTAATACTGCATGTTTTCTCACAAAGATGTAACTGCACACACAATACATAATATCTGGGGGGAGGGGGAATCAAAACAAATTCATTACCTTTTTAAACAGTAAACACAACTACAAATGATGTGCAGACTGATGGTATTTTTAAAATGCCAGAAAAAGTAAGTCTTGGACCTTGGGAAAAAGCTTTTTTATTCTTTCCATTATATAGAGTCCTTTGCGTCAGTTTGAGAAGCAGGTGTTTAATGGTTGTGTATTTGTTGAAATACAGTGGCTGCATATTAAGACTTCTGTTGTACCAGTAATTTTTAGAGAACTAATAAGAGTTGAAGGTTACTGGTTATCCCGTTTCCCAGTGAAAGGGCAAAAAAAAGGTCACTATAACAAAAGAGCAGTGTGATAATTAGTCATTTCTGGTTACAACCACATGCATTCAAATGAAACGATGCTCCCATTCATGTTATTCGTCTTTTCTCTGTTTTGTAACTAGATGACCACATATGTGCCTGCTAAAATTTGTCCAAAAAGAGCTTTCACAAAATTGTATTAAATAAAACAATCACTATCTATCACTCAAAATCTTATGTTCAATCCATAATGTCCAAGGCACCTTTATGAAAATCAAATTTCCAATGCAGAGGTCACTTGTCCTTTTGTGTCAGCTGACTGATGCAACATTTAAGAGAAAATACTTTATTTCATGTGACTTTTCAATGAACTCTTTCAATTTTGTTTAGTCTGCTGTTCTCATATGATCGTGAATCAATGTGCATGGATCACACACATTAACATCACTAACAGATACATTGTTTCAACAGTTATTGCTCTTAAAGGGACAGCCCATCCATAAATGAAAATACTATCATGTTGTCCAAAAGTTACCTACCAAATGATCTGAACTGAACCCTGTTCATCACTGGCATTTGTTGATCTGTATGTGTTACTGAGAGTAAATGTCTACTGCAAAACCTTCTGACTGATCTCGTGATTCAAACGGAGGAGAACAGACTGTGAAATACAACAAGGAAGAACTATTGATTCAGTCTTTCCCCTGAAACACACACATCTTTCAGGTCAAAAAGGAGAATTACATGGAAATCTCGGCAAAGGAAAATACCTTAATTTAAAAAAAGGGATGCAACGTCCTTCAAAGAATAGCTTTTATACCACGGTTATTGATGGATGACTGGGCTATAAATGATGTTGTGCTGAGCAAAAAAAGGATTTTTTAATTACATTTTTCAAAAGCGTACTGCGCAAAAGACAGACATACATTGGCAAACATTATCAAATTTAATTTTTCAAAAGTGTATTTCGTAAAAGACATGCAGTGGCAAAACATCTGAATTATTTCTAACAACTATACAGATTGGACATAGCAATCATTCTCTTGGAGAGGTCATGTCAGTTTTAGAAATGTTTATTCTGGTTTAGAGAGAAATTCATGAAAAGAATAAAAAAAGGGGGAAACAAAGACCTCTGCAATACAAAGTATTAAAAAGTACAAAAAGAATATGTCACCTTTTATCTTTTTTGCTATTTCATGAATTGTTTTGCATTTTATTATTATTACTATTTTATTTATTATTATTATTATTATTTAAACATTAAATTTTTTCCTGAAAAGCCAATAAAAATACACCCCTACAATAATGTGTTCAATTAACTAACTTTTTTTTTCTGGCAAACAATACTACAGTATGTACCTACAGAGAAACTGCCATTCAAACATAAACCCACCCACAAAAATATTCAGTGTAGTAAAAAAAAATTAACCAACCAGGATCTCCCCTGTATGTAGCATGTAACATGGACTAAATGACACTGCTCAAAACAAACTCCACTATATGACAGAGGATGACATCTCAATGACAGCGTGAGAGGATTGAACAAGTCTCAGTGTCTCAGTGACTGTCAGTTTTTAGCTAATTTAAGTAAAAGTTACAAGTCAAGTATTGGTTCTAAGAATTCAGAATGTGTTTACTGTAGCTTCTGCACCTTTTAGTCTTTCTTAAACATTTCATTTAAATTGATAACTTTTTCGATTCAGAAGGAATCAAATACATGCTGGTTAATGTACCTGTAGGCATTCATTGTGTCAGTACAGTCACTGAAAAATCTCTGTAATGTGCTTATATAATTTATATGTACACATGCTACTATTGTTGGTCAATACAAACATCTTAAAACGCTAGACACATGCTTTGATTTTTAATAACCTCAGAGCACGCTCACACACGACAAACAAGACAAATAAGCTGAAAGAGGAATATATGGAATTTTCAAGATACATTTTTAAAATGCATAACAACATCAGTGAAATAAATATGTATGGTAGGTGTGCATTCTTCCGATATTGAATTCAGCAGACCAATACAATGGACTTCCTGGACAAAAATAGCTAATAATGAATATCTGAGAGTCAAAGATAAAAAATTGTACAAGGTTCTCATTAAAATGACAAAAATAATTAGGTGTCTCTGTGAACAGTCTAATGAAATCCATCAATTTATTAACAAAACATGGAGAATCTTGCAGAATCTTTTCTCTTTTGCCAGTAGTACACATGGCAATGGTGCACACATATTTATTAAAAACAAATGCATTAAATACATATTCAGCTATGTTACAGTTCTTGGGTGGGCTTTATTCATGATGAACAATTGGGGTTTGAACCCATTGTTTTAAAGATTATATCAATGTGTCTACTCCCAAGACTGTTCATTAGCACATAGGCCCTACCAACCAACATGACGTTAAAAATAAGTGGTTCTTATGCAAGCCAAGGATGTTATATGTTCAGGCAAGATTAAGTAATACAATAAATCTAATTGCAAAACCCGATTATCTGACATCACTGAGAGTCATTAAAATATCTGATGCTTTTATCATGCAATTGTTGGTAACTAAAATATAATGAAAATTTCAGTATGTTAAATTCACTACAAATACTTGTTTGAAGACATTTTACAAGACAAACTTCTTAAAATCAACAAGAAATAAGTACAATCACTAAAACTCCAGACATTCTGCTGTAACCTAAATTAAATATTCGAATTCAAATGATTAAATTATTATTTCTGATCTTATCCAAGACAATTCACATGCTGCTTATAAAGAACACTTTCACATGAACAACGACCTTGTGCACTTACCGATGATAAGGATGTAGAACGCCGCCACTATGTCTGCCTCCCTGGACAGCTTGGAAGCAAAGGGATCTCCTTGAAGAAGGTAATGTGGGACATAGCCCAAAGGGATGGTCTCATTCTCCATTAGGGCCTTATTGAGGAGTGTGATTACTTTCCTGCAGAATAAATGGGAAAAAAATTCAAAACAAAAACGAAAACAGAATAATATTTGAACTCAGTTTGAGACATAATCTGGAGGGGAGCCATATCCAACAGCTTTACAATTCAAAAACCTGCTGCCAATCTTCTGAGGCTCCAGATTAAGCTCTACAAACCCCCTCATCTCTTATCGGCTACTGTACATGAAGACACTCTCTTCATATCTGTAATCAATACATACTGAGTCCTTGAGTGCATGCATTTTCATGAAAAATGTTCATATGTAAGCAGCATGAAGATACAAATTAAATATATATCACTGCCCCTCACAAAACGGATGTATTTGAGACAGTGGTGAAAAATGGCATAGGAATAAGACATGAGTTAGACCTGCTAGCCATATAATTTCTCAGCAGTTCCTCTCAGCAGTAAGTAGAGCAATTTCCAAGGTTTAATGATAGGTCTTCTAACGAAGTGCAATTTAGCACTATATCAGACAAATCTTGCTATCATAGATAAGTTCTACATATATTTACAGAGATATTACTGGCAATACTGAAACTGATGCTTGTCCAAATGATTACCATTAGTGACTTAGCGAAATCTTCTCTTTCCATTTGGTCAGTCCTTTCAAGATATTAATTACACGTAGTTCTGGAATAAATACGATGTGATTTTGTGTGTGATTTTTGCACCTACCTCTATCTGTCCTATTTATACCTTTCCAATGTCAATCACAGTAAATCACATAAGGTTGCTAATTACTGTAACAGCAGGGGTTTTCTTTAGACACATTCATTCATTTGACAGTTCCAAATTAAATGATCAAAATGAATTAAATCACAGAACAGAAAAGTGATACTGCAGAAATCCAGGCCCTCAAGCAATACCAGATAAAACCACTTATCTAGATGGACTTATCTATAAAGATGATATTTAGATATAGGCATATCGTTTGATTTGGTATCTTGAGGTTTGCAGGAAACTTGCTGTCTGTTAATCAGTAAATTTATTTATTCATTTAATAATTTAGATTACTAATGTGCCTATAAACTGCTTCTTGGCAGTCCTTGAAGGGTTAGTTCACCCAAAAATGAAAATTAGGCTGTGTTTTACTCACCCCAGAGCCATCCTAGGTGTATATGACTTTCTTCTTTCAGACGAATCCAGTCGGAGTTATATTAAAAATTGTCTTTGATCTTTCAAGCTGTTTAATGCCACTCAGCGGGTGTTGCAAAATACTATCATGTTGTCCAAAAGTTACCTACCAAATGATCTGAACTGAACCCTGTTCATCACTGGCATTTGTTGATCTGTATGTGTTACTGAGAGTAAATGTCTACTGCAAAACCTTCTGACTGATCTCGTGATTCAAACGGAGGAGAACAGACTGTGAAATACAACAAGGAAGAACTATTGATTCAGTCTTTCCCCTGAAACACACACATCTTTCAGGTCAAAGGCAGTGGCGGCTCGTGGATTTTAAAATAGAGGAGGCACACTAATTGTATTGGTCTGGGATCCCTGCTGAGTATTATAATTATTATTATTATTATTTGCTTAACCACTTTAAAATGGCTTTTTGGTTGCTTTTAGTCAGAAAACGTAAAGAAAACGAGACATACAACAAAATAATGTAATTTCACTTGCCTGGCTTATCACTTGAAGCAAACATCCATCCCTTCTTAAAAGTCTGTGTTAAAAGAGAGCTGCCTGTTGTGCTATTTAATTAAGCCGACTGTTGTAGCCTATATCCAGCTTAGGCCTGTTCTCCCTTTATTTTTAATTTGTATATACAGGTGCATCTCAATAAATTAGAATGTCGTGGAAAAGTTCATTTATTTCAGTAATTCAACTCAAATTGTGAAACTTGTGTATTAAATAAATTCAATGCACACAGA
>NW_015666487.1:321452-353029 GCF_001515625.1 Sinocyclocheilus rhinocerous
AGCAAGATAATATAATTTCACTTAACTGGCCTATCACTTGAAGCAAACATCCATCCCTTTTTAAAGTCTGTGTTAAAAGAGAGCTGCCTGTTGCGCCATTTAATATATTATCTTGCTGTAACCAAAAAGCCATTTTAAAGTGGTTAAGCAAATAATAATAATAATATGTGTTAAAAGAGAGCTGCCTGTTGTGCCATTTAATTAAGCCGACTGCTGTAGCTTATATCCAGCTTAGGCGTATTTTCCCTTTTTTTTTATTTGTATATATATTGTTTGAAAGACAGCTTGGTAAATCTGTTGGCAATCAAATATTCAACCATGGTTATTGATGGATGACTGGGCTATAAATGATGTTGTGCTGAACAAAAAAAGGATTTTTAAATTACATTTTTCAAAAGCGTATTTCGTAAAAGACATGTAGTGGCAAAACATCTGAATTATTTCTAACAGCTATACAGATTGGACATAGTAATCATTCTCTTGGAGAGGTCATGTCAGTTTTAGAAATGTTTATTCTGGTTTAGAGAGAAATTCATGAAAATAATTTTAAAAAAAGGGGGAAACAAAGACCTCTGCAATACAAAGGATTAAAAAGTACAAAAAGAATATGTCACCTTTTATATTTTTTGCTATTTCATGAATTGTTTTGCATTTTATTATTATTACTATTTTATTTATTATTATTATTATTATTTAAACATTAAATTTTTTCCTGAAAAGCCAATAAAAATACACCAATACAATAATGTGTTCAATTAACTAACTTTTTTTTTTCTGGCAAACAATACTGCAGTATGTACCTACAGAGAAACTGCCATTCAAAAATAAACCCACCCACAAAAATATTCAGTGTAGTAAAAAAAAATCCTACAATAATGTGTTCAATTAACTAACTTTTTTTTTCTGGCAAACAATACTACAGTATGTACCTACAGAGAAACTGCCATTCAAACATAAACCCACCCACAAAAATATTCAGTGTAGTAAAAAAAAATTAACCAACCAGGATCTCCCCTGTATGTAGCATGTAACATGGACTAAATGACACTGCTCAAAACAAACTCCACTATATGACAGAGGATGACATCTCAATGACAGCGTGAGAGGATTGAACAAGTCTCAGTGTCTCAGTGACTGTCAGTTTTTAGCTAATTTAAGTAAAAGTTACAAGTCAAGTATTGGTTCTAAGAATTCAGAATGTGTTTACTGTAGCTTCTGCACCTTTTAGCCTTTCTTAAACATTTCATTTAAATTGATAACTTTTTCGATTCAGAAGGAATCAAATACATGCTGGTTAATGTACCTGTAGGCATTCATTGTGTCAGTACAGTCACTGAAAAATCTCTGTAATGTGCTTATATAATTTATATGTACACATGCTACTATTGTTGGTCAATACAAACATCTTAAAACGCTAGACACATGCTTTGATTTTTAATAACCTCAGAGCACGCTCACACACGACAAACAAGACAAATAAGCTGAAAGAGGAATATATGGAATTTTCAAGATACATTTTTAAAATGCATAACAACATCAGTGAAATAAATATGTATGGTAGGTGTGCATTCTTCCGATATTGAATTCAGCAGACCAATACAATGGACTTCCTGGACAAAAATAGCTAATAATGAATATCTGAGAGTCAAAGATAAAAAATTGTACAAGGTTCTCATTAAAATGACAAAAATAATTGGGTGTCTCTGTGAACAGTCTAATGAAATCCATCAATTTATTAACAAAACATGGAGAATCTTGCAGAATCTTTTCTCTTTTGCCAGTAGTACACATGGCAATGGTGCACACATATTTATTAAAAACAAATGCATTAAATACATATTCAGCTATGTTACAGTTCTTGGGTGGGCTTTATTCATGATGAACAATTGGGGTTTGAACCCATTGTTTTAAAGATTATATCAATGTGTCTACTCCCAAGACTGTTCATTAGCACATAGGCCCTACCAACCAACATGACGTTAAAAATAAGTGGTTCTTATGCAAGCCAAGGATGTTATATGTTCAGGCAAGATTAAGTAATACAATAAATCTAACTGCAAAACCCGATTATCTGACATCACTGAGAGTCATTAAAATATCTGATGCTTTTATCATGCAATTGTTGGTAACTAAAATATAATGAAAATTTCAGTATGTTAAATTCACTACAAATACTTGTTTGAAGACATTTTACAAGACAAACTTCTTAAAATCAACAAGAAATAAGTACAATCACTAAAACTCCAGACATTCTGCTGTAACCTAAATTAAATATTCGAATTCAAATGATTAAATTATTATTTCTGATCTTATCCAAGACAATTCACATGCTGCTTATAAAGAACACTTTCACATGAACAACGACCTTGTGCACTTACCGATGATAAGGATGTAGAACGCCGCCACTATGTCTGCCTCCCTGGACAGCTTGGAAGCAAAGGGATCTCCTTGAAGAAGGTAATGTGGGACATAGCCCAAAGGGATGGTCTCATTCTCCATTAGGGCCTTATTGAGGAGTGTGATTACTTTCCTGCAGAATAAATGGGAAAAAAATTCAAAACAAAAACGAAAACAGAATAATATTTGAACTCAGTTTGAGACATAATCTGGAGGGGAGCCATATCCAACAGCTTTACAATTCAAAAACCTGCTGCCAATCTTCTGAGGCTCCAGATTAAGCTCTACAAACCCCCTCATCTCTTATCGGCTACTGTACATGAAGACACTCTCTTCATATCTGTAATCAATACATACTGAGTCCTTGAGTGCATGCATTTTCATGAAAAATGTTCATATGTAAGCAGCATGAAGATACAAATTAAATATATATCACTGCCCCTCACAAAACGGATGTATTTGAGACAGTGGTGAAAAATGGCATAGGAATAAGACATGAGTTAGACCTGCTAGCCATATAATTTCTCAGCAGTTCCTCTCAGCAGTAAGTAGAGCAATTTCCAAGGTTTAATGATAGGTCTTCTAACGAAGTGCAATTTAGCACTATATCAGACAAATCTTGCTATCATAGATAAGTTCTACATATATTTACAGAGATATTACTGGCAATACTGAAACTGATGCTTGTCCAAATGATTACCATTAGTGACTTAGCGAAATCTTCTCTTTCCATTTGGTCAGTCCTTTCAAGATATTAATTACACGTAGTTCTGGAATAAATACGATGTGATTTTGTGTGTGATTTTTGCACCTACCTCTATCTGTCCTATTTATACCTTTCCAATGTCAATCACAGTAAATCACATAAGGTTGCTAATTACTGTAACAGCAGGGGTTTTCTTTAGACACATTCATTCATTTGACAGTTCCAAATTAAATGATCAAAATGAATTAAATCACAGAACAGAAAAGTGATACTGCAGAAATCCAGGCCCTCAAGCAATACCAGATAAAACCACTTATCTAGATGGACTTATCTATAAAGATGATATTTAGATATAGGCATATCGTTTGATTTGGTATCTTGAGGTTTGCAGGAAACTTGCTGTCTGTTAATCAGTAAATTTATTTATTCATTTAATAATTTAGATTACTAATGTGCCTATAAACTGCTTCTTGGCAGTCCTTGAAGGGTTAGTTCACCCAAAAATGAAAATTAGGCTGTGTTTTACTCACCCCAGAGCCATCCTAGGTGTATATGACTTTCTTCTTTCAGACGAATCCAGTCGGAGTTATATTAAAAATTGTCTTTGATCTTTCAAGCTGTTTAATGCCACTCAGCGGGTGTTGCAACTTGCATGCTTCAGTTAAATAAAAAGAGCCCATCCATTAAAAAAAAGGTGAACAATCCATATTCAAAACGTAATAATCACTTTAATCTAGCTAGATTAATCTTTAATCTAGGTGGATGACGTATGAGGTCAGCATTGCGCATGCGCAGCTCAGAAGTGACGCACACGGAAACGCAGCGGAGAGATCAAAACAAAACAACGGTCACTAATTAGAAGTACAAAACGGGGATTTGTAAAGAAGAATGTCGGAGGATTTCGATATAAGCCAAGAGGAGACTGGTTTTCCTTTGCTAAAGTAAGGAAACTTTGCTTCCTTTTAACTCCGACTGCATTCGTCTGAAAGAAGAAAGTCATATACACCTAGAATGGCTCTGGGGTGAGTAAAACACAGCCTAATTTTCATTTTTGGGTGAACTAACCCTTTGAGGATTGTGGAATGTATGTATTTAGTTATTTAACGTTTAAAAAAATATTAAATCTGTGAAATAAAGCAATTTAGTCAGTTTTAGTCGGAAGACAAAAGAACATGTAAAAAAACTGCTACATCAGGATTTTTATACAACGCTGTGTTATTGTAGAGATGGCAGTGTCTTCTCCTTCCCGCCGCCAGGCATGTTCAGCAGAACAGATTGCTAGTGCAACAGACATACTTCACTATAATTGCTTCCTATTACAGTAGTTACATTTGATTTTGTAGCCATGCCACCTTTTTGTGTTTTGTAAGTCAAGTCTCCACTATATAGACTGTTTTTTCCAAAAAGTTGAGGTCATGTCAAAAGAATGCTATTGAGTAGCAAAGAACACCTGTCAAACACCTCAAAACAAACCTTTAGACAATAATTTATCTAAAACTAATTGAAACTAGAGCTAAAATGGACACAGTATTGAGGTTCCTATCAGCACTGTTAGTCACTTTAAAGCTTCTAGTGGATTTATGGAGAAAAAAAAACAGTAGGCTTAACTTAATGAGCATTCACTACACTCTCTGTTGACACACAGCTTTTGCAATCAGAGGTGATGCTGCATCCGTGTTTCATTTAAAGCCCCCGCCGCTGCAAACTCGTGTTAGAAAATGTGTGAGTTTACTACCCAGTCAACACGTGAGATCATGCGATGATCACAGTGACATCACACGATCCTCATACTGTGATCCTCACCGTGTGAGTAGTATATGAAATCATTGTGAGTTCAAACGATCCTCATACTGTGATCCTCACCGTGTGAGTAGTATATGAAATCATTGTGAGTTCAAATTGTTGACTGGGTAAACAGAGAATCCCCTCCCCCAAATACGTTTTCTAAATAAATAAATCTCATAAAATAGGTTTAAGTTCTAAGAGATGACCACTTGATGCATGCAATAATCATTTCAAAGCTGTCACATGACAAGTCAGTTTTTAAATTCCATTCATAAAAAAAGAGTCTAATGTGCAATGACCTCTTAGAACTAACAAGAGAAATGTGACTTGCTATAAAAGCACTGAAGAATAACCGCTCTTTTGTTGGAGGAATCAGAGTGGGTTGCTATAAATGTGCACATCTGTCTGATGTAAAGGCTTTCATGGATGTTCATTTATTAAATTCTGTTAAAATAAACATACTGAATCACAAGTTGTTAAAAACCTATAAAGTCGATTTCTGTATTGTATTAAACGTTATCAATTCCTGAATAATTATTAATATCATATCTGATGAACTTTGTGAAACATCAGTAGATAAATCCTGCACTTCTGGTATGTGTTGACTTTAAACAACTTATTTCCTTATGGCAATGTTATTCTCCTGAAACTTAAAAACAAACCACCAATTTTGCAAACGCAAACGCAGATTAGCCGTGAAAACTGTCTGTATCTGTCAGCTGCAATGATGTACTGAGCATCTTGAAACAGAGTAGCCTATCATTCATTTGAAAATGTAAAGAACAAAAAAAACAACATTGAAGCAAGACATTGTACAGTATTAATTTGAATAAAATAAATCATGCAAAAGTTTAAACAACAATGCTATCAAGGCTTCATTTGAAAACTTTGTTAATTTTAAGCATTCTGTCTATGACTGAGTTCTCATAGATAGACTATATGATCGTAAACAAACAAAAGCTCAAAAACAGACCCAACAAGTGCACGCAACACAACAATAACGGCATGGAAAGCGCTCACAATAATCACTATAATGTTTCCCGAAAAACAAACGCTTACCTTGCTATGACTCTTCAACCATCCCGATGATTTGAGCAATCTCGACTGGAAATTATCCTAAAATTGAGTCGATAACTTCTCCATAATCCACGTTTGTAAATCACACGCACTGCGCCGCAGTTGTTTTCTTCTGTTATTGAACGCCTCAGTTGAGGGGCTGTCGGTCTGGCACTTCTCTTTCTGAAGATTAATGATGATGATGATAGTCGTTGTTCAGCACGGTCCTTCCTTCAGAGCTAAACTAGGTAAAACAATACCTAGTCATTGGTCACAGTAAGCGGCGACAGAAATCCACTCAATTTCTCAGTTCATTCCACTACTGGCAGTTCACATGTAGCACTGACAGCTCTATTCTGTAAAGCCCCCCCCCATGTGATAGACCTGTCAATCATGCAGTCATGTGTTTACATAAGTATGTAATTCATACGAATGCACAGCAATGTATAAAACTTTTCAATGTCCGAATTAATCATAATGTCACAATATGTAAGCAATAACTTCAAAAATAAAATAATTACATATTAAGTTGATTTTTAAAATAATGAAAAAAAAAACTTTAGCACAAAACAAAAATGTACATTGGATTTAAAGTTAAAAAAAAAAATTCAGTCAAATAAGTTAGCTGCTAGCTAGAAACAGCACAAACATCATAAACACATTTTTTCATTAAAAAAAACAAAAAACAGCAGCCATATGTGAGCACAAAATAGAAAGGATTGTTTGCTTAGAAATATCTCTGGTTGATAGCATATTCAACAAATTCTTGTAATGCTAAAGCCTCAAACTAAGCTCAAGCTTCACTCTTCATAATGGTAATCTTTAAAACTCCAATGATGGAAACTCTTCTAATCCACAATGCAACAAAATACGTAACACTAAACACACATTCTCAAAACACATAAAGCAATTCTGACCTTTACTCTCCACATTCAGTCTAATGCAAAGTGTGCTGGGAATCAAAAATCCCCTATATCAGGCCTGTGTTCAGAAACATGAAATTGGATTTTGATTTGAAGCAAGTGGCTTAAATTAAACCAAGAAGTCATTTTAACGTAAATTAAACAGTTCGTTAAGATTAATCATGATGAGTCTTTTGTCTGTTACTCCAGGAAAAGAAGTAAATGTGCAGTAAATGTCAAATGTGATACTGAAATTGGTGAAATTTTGGTTTCATCCCAAGTTTGGTGGTCCTAAAATCAATGCCTCAGTAAAATCAGTGTCAACATTTTGGCAAAGTAAGGAATTTTATGACACTTTCTCTATCAGGCCAACAAAACGGTCACAAATCCATAAACTATAAAAGCAGTGACAAATGTATGCCCTTTTTGGCATTTGACAGTTCAATATGAACAGTGTCAAAAGCTTTCTCTTGTTGTGTTACATGGAAGAAAGTAAGTTCTACAGGTTTGAAACAACATGAGGTGAGTAATTGACAATAATGGCTGCATTTTCATTTTTAAAACATTCACTGTCACAGGAATTTCACGTCCGTCTAACTGCTGAAGTAACGGAAACTACAATTGGCTGCACATTATGATGCATATTTCTATACTCAAGGGATGCAGGTCACAGATGCTGTCTCCCTGTTATTTACGCAAGCACTGGTCATTTGCCGTGTTTCCTATTTTAGTTAGATTTAGCACAAATTCACACAACCTTTGCTCCTTCACTTTGTTCAGCCAAAAATGATTTTAGAGCCAATCAAAACACTGTATTTTTCGCCCTTTTTCCAAGTGTTAGGAAAGGACTGAATTGTTTCAAGGATAGCTTTTTTAAATACGCAAGGAGAGTATTTTAAATTACGAAAAGCTAAAATCTAAAAATCTATTTGGCTAAAAGCTAACAAATTTATGCTAACGCATGCACATTTTAGAATAAATAATATAGAGATAAAAGCTCAGAAGGGAAACTCATCCTACATCCAACTGAAATATCGAACCTATTTACACCTCTCATGCAATTTTTAAGGCATGAGAATGGAAAGGTTTACCTAATTGAGATTTATATTTTTACAAAATATGAATATAAATTTATATTAATAGTATTAGCATTTTTATTTGCCTACTGAGAGCCATAAACCCCTGAAAATAAGGTTAGAAGAATGCCATAATCTATGAAAAAAATATTCAGTTAAGCAATGTGTAGTTTCATATACAGTGCTGCTTGAAAGTTTGTGAACCCTTTAGAATTGTCTATATTTCTGCATAAATATAACCCAAAAAAATCATCAGATTTTCATGCAAGTCCTGAAAGTTGACAAAGACAACCCAGTCAAACAAATGAGATGGAAATATATACTTTGTCATTTATTTATTAAGGAAAATGATCCAATATTATTACATATCTGTGAGCGGCAACAGTATGTGAATCTCTAGGATTAGCTATTAATTCGAAGGTGAAATTAGAGTCCATCTGTTCAGAGGTGTTTTTAATCAGTGAGATGACTATTAGGTGTCAGTGTGTGCCCTGTTTTATTTAAAGAACAGGGACCTAACAAAGTTTGGTCATGTTTGTGGAAGTGTATCATGGCACAAACAAATGAGATCTCTGAGGACCTCAGAAAAAGAGTTGCTGTTGCTTGTCAGGCTAGAAAAGGTTTCAAAGCCATCTCTAAAATGTTTGGACCCCACCAATCCACGGTCAGACAGATTGTGTACAAATGGAGGAAATTCGTGACCTGTTACCCTACCCAGGAGTGGTCCACCAACAAAGAACACTCTAAAAGCAAGACGTGTAAAAGTCCACTAGGTTTCAAAGGACTGCAGGCTAACTTCTAAGCAACTAAAGGCCTTTCTCACATTGGTTTGGGTCATATTTATGCAGAAATATAGAAAATTCTAAAGGGTTCACAAACTTTCAAGCAGCACTGTAGGTTTGTGGTAATAATGGTCTTACATTCGGTTATGTAAATTGATTCAGTAGCTGCAGGTTGAGACGATTTCTCTAGTGCTTTGTTGGGCGCATGTGCTTCAGACCAATAATCAGACTAGTGTTTGGTAGTGTCTCACTTACGTGCATATAAATGCGAGCAATGTATGTCATATTTTGTATGCTAATTTGCATTATGATTGGCTGAAGGTTTTGTAAGGGTGCCAGTATTACATGACAAGAGCGATGAGAAGGAAAGGATAAAGAGGGAGAAGATTAGAAAGACAGGATGCATGCATGCATTATCAGATAAATATGTTGATACTCCCCTCTTCAGAGGTCAGACAATCAGATGACTGGTGGTTTTGATGATCTGGATGAAAATTCATTCCTTGTTGTAGTTGGAATGCAAAAAAATAGATCAGTTCCTCTAATCGGTGGGGCCAAATTCAACTTCAGAGAAATAACCTTCACTCTGTAGCATGTAAGGACACAATATTATGCCACAATATGTCCACATGCTATAGTTGAAATCAACTTTAGTTTAGATCAAATTTTACCCTGCATGGAGATTTACAGTTTTTCTCAATCGCTTTGGCGTAATTTTCAAATGAGATTTTTTCAATTGTTTCAAAATTTCAAATGTCTGAACAATTAGTTTCTTGTTGAATCAGTTCAATCAGATTTTTTTTTTTATTGATTTAAGCAAACTGCATGTGTTTTAGCACATGTGCGCAAAAGAGTAAAATTGTCTATAGTTTGCACAATACAGTACTAAATACTGTAACTAAATGGACATGGCTGATGAGTTGATTCTCACTGAATTTGGCAAATTTCTGCTAAGTTGGCAAATGGCTTGCCATTGTTGCAAAGGAGCGGTCAATATCTGGTCAATTTGGGAAAAAAAATTGGAAACTTTTCAGAATTTTGGGAAAGTTTACTAAATTGTTTGGTAAATTTCTGAAAAAATGTGTTCATTTTCGGAAACTTTTGGAACGTTTTCAGAAATGTTCTGCACCTTAGCAACCCTACTTGCCATTGTAATGAAATAGGAATCTTACCAATCAGTCAAGTTTGAAAGCATATATACTGTATGGAGTTTGCCCATCACAATCACTACCATTTTTGAACAAGGGCAATGTCACAACCATAAACAGCAGCAGCTACAACAGTAAACTGTATAAATACATTTATATTTGTACAGTACGTTTATCTGTTACATGTAAACTGAACATTCACAGTTGCTTGTTGTGGAAGAGGTGGTGGTGTTAGGGGATATAATATAAATATAAACAAAATGCTCTATCAATAAACTGTTAATTTTCTTTTTGTGTACTAGAGTATTGACATTTACCAATACACTTTACCTACTGTTGAAATACGTATCTAAAATGCTCAGTGATACACAGACAAAACAGACTTTTTTTAGTCTGTCAACAAAAAGTAGAAAAAAATGTTCATATAACAAATATGAAATTAAATTGCATAAAACAAAATGGAATTTGAATATAACCCGAAATTAAATTATTTGCAAATATCAAATATTTCTATGATTAAAAAAATAAAACTCACATGATGGCTCACACGATGACAAAAACACTTTTTAATTTTGGTGACACTGACAAAATCAGACACAATAGGTTTTGATGCATGCATTAAACGTTTTGTGTGAGTTACTACATTTTGCAGACATGCAATAGAGTTTTGATGTTCCAGCAAGTTGTGACAGTTGAACTTACAGTTTAGAGAATGTAATGGCTGTTTTGACAAAATGTGCCTAAGCAATCGAGAACATTTTGAAATTGTTAACATTTTTTAAAGAAAGATCATGTACCATGCAGAAGAAAGTTATGAGAGCTCATGTGTACAATCAGATGTTCTTGCTTCAATTTAAGTAAAAGTAGGACAAACCAAATACTACGACATTATGAAACAAGTAACTTTGTCAATTAAACATTTCACAATTATATGCTGATAATATAATTTGTATTAGAAAAAATTGCATTAAATTAGAAAACACTAATGGTCTAAGGACCTTGATGAGTCTTATCCACCAATTTAAAATACATTTAATAAGAAGTTGTCATCAAAATAATTAACTGATATGAAAAAACAATCCCTGAAACTCAAGTCGTATAACTGAGAAAGAGAACATAAACAGCCAGTCAAAGAATGAAATAAATGTACAACAATCTCTGTAGGGAAAATAGTACCTGCCATCTTAGCACAAATATGAACTGGCAATTGCTATGCCACCAAATGGTCATTTTTTTAAAGATTTCTTTTTGGCTTTTATTGTGATAGGACAGATCAGACATGACAGGAAGCGAAGTGGGAGAGGGAGAGAGAGAGAGAGAGGCGGGGGGGGGCGGGGAGGGGCATCGGGGCGTACAATCAGATGTTCTTGCTTCAATTTAAGTAAAAGTAGGACAAACCAAATACTACGACATTATGAAACAAGTAACTTTGTCAATTAAACATTTCACAATTATATGCTGATAATATAATTTGTATTAGAAAAAATTGCATTAAATTAGAAAACACTAATGGTCTAAGGACCTTGATGAGTCTTATCCACCAATTTAAAATACATTTAATAAGAAGTTGTCATCAAAATAATTAACTGATATGAAAAAACAATCCCTGAAACTCAAGTCGTATAACTGAGAAAGAGAACATAAACAGCCAGTCAAAGAATGAAATAAATGTACAACAATCTCTGTAGGGAAAATAGTACCTGCCATCTTAGCACAAATATGAACTGGCAATTGCTATGCCACCAAATGGTCATTTTTTTAAAGATTTCTTTTTGGCTTTTATTGTGATAGGACAGATCAGACATGACAGGAAGCGAAGTAAGTGGGGGAGAGAGAGAGAGAGAGGCGGGGGGAATCGGGAAAGGTCATCGAGTCAGGATTCGAACACGGGACACCCGAAGCGCAGCGGCTCTGTATGTCAGCTCTGTATGACGTATTCGTGCCGGACGAGAGATGTAGGCATGTTTAAGTTTCTCTTTAAATAAATTTGTTAGCTAGACGTTTATATGTTGTTCATAACTAATGGCATTTTAATTTGTTTTATTTTATAATTGTAGCCTATAGCTTAAATATTTTTTTACTATCATTTTAAAGCTGCTTATATTTTCAGATTTTTATTTTGCTCTCTTCTGAATACCGTAAAATTGGAAGGTTTAGCCAACAACTGTATTTTTTCTCGCAATTTTGACTGATATGTGATTAGCAGATTTTTTTTTTAGTTTATGCAGCAAACGTTTTAAAAATAGCTTGAAAATTACTTGTTAATTATTGCATTCCTTCACTAGTTGCTTTTTAAGAACTTTTTCACTAGCCTATAACGTTTATGGGTAGCTTGAATGTAAAACATGAATTTGTAGTATTCCCATTTAAAAGACAAATTAATTTTTTATAGATACAGGATAAAATAGATTTGACACAAAATAAACACTTTTACGCACCAATTTGAATTATGCGTGAGGGGCATAATTTCTCTTGCGGTGAGGTCTGCGCAATTTGTGCTATTCTCCACTACCCCACGCACGACTAACGACTCCTGTATGTCACTGTAATCTTCAGTCATCATCATCCATCAAAACTTTACTTGAGCAACACTGGTTTGCTTTATCCAACCGAGAGCTATAGTTTGCGTATTATATGCACATTCAGAGGTTGGGTGTTTTGAGCTGCCGTTCAGTCTGAGAAATGGCCTGGGCTGCTCTGAAATTAAAAAAAAAAAAATACAGGCCTACACACAATAATAATTATAATTGATTGTAAGCTGTATAACTTCCCTTACGAAATGAACCATCATTTTAGTAAAAGTGTAGTACCATGTTTTTTTGGCATATTGATTACTATTTGTATAAACACAGTTTTACTACAAATACCATGATAAATCTATGGTTAGTGTAGCAAAATCATAGGTAATTTGTGGTTACCATGTTTATATAGTAACAATGTTTTTTTTGTAGTGATCATCACTGTCCCAGAAAGGGTTAATTTAGGTTACTGACAGCAGAGCTACAATGTACTATCAAACATTTGTGTAAATACTCAAGCATAATTAATAATTCCAAAGTAGTATGCAAGCATTTCCTATCTATCATCAACATTCAGCTGTTACAAACTACAGTGGGATTGACAAATGTGCTTGAGATAAATCTTTGGAAAATCCAATAATTTAATCAAAGGAAACAGCATGATGTCCTAAAACAGTGGGGTGGTCTTTTGTTCCTCTAAGGCCATGATAAATTGCTTTGACAAAGCATCTATTTTCTTCATTAAATGACATGCTAAATAATATGTGCACTAGTGATCAAAGGTTTGGAAGAATTCATTAAATTATAAAATGCAGCACAACTGAAAAGAGCAAGCAGCACAACTGTATTTAACACTAATATTACTAAGAAATGTTTCTTGAGGACCAAATCCTGATCAGTAATGGCTGATGAAAAATCAGCTGTGACATCACAGAAATAAATTACAAATTAAAGAATATTCAAATAAAATAACAGTTGTTTAAACTGAAATTATATTTCACAATATTATTGTTTTACTGTATTTTCAATCAAATAAATGCAGCATTTGTGAGCATAAGAAACTTCTTTAAAAAAACTAAAAACATTAACAAATTGTAATTATTAAAACTTGACCTCTATATATTGATTTTTTTTTGTGCTCCATCACAAGTTTACCAGAAACTGTTCCCATTTATGATAAATTTGGATTCTGACTAGTTAAATGGTGCATTACCACACATCCTAGATGTGAAAAAGGCCTCAGGAGAAACCATCGCTATGATTATGGCCACAACCAAAGCATTTAAAAAGGAGTGCAAATTACCGCACAAATTAATGGACACCATTGATAGTCACAAGTTTGGTTCAAGAAGGCTTTCTAGGAAAGAGCACAAAGCAACTCTATGAGAGTGCCAAGACTCGAGTTAATGAGATGTCAGCTGACTTACTAAATGAAGCAATTCTTTCACCAAACGATTATGCTGTCGAGTTGTGGCTGCATCATTGCGCTAAGATTTGACTCCTGAACACAATTAAATTACTTTTTCTGAATTATATGACTTTTTCTCAAAACTAAATATATTTGGTAATTTGATTAAACATTTCTTATTATCAATAAGAAAGGTTATGTCTGTAAGCAAGCAATAAGCACTCACACCTAAAATCAAATTCTGTTCGTTACTGAGGTGGCAGCTGTTATATAGTGTTATTACATTTACCAAATTTACCTTCAGAATGTCTCAAATAAACAATTCCCTGATTCAACTATTTTTTTAAAGAGTAGGCTAAATGCAAATATAATTTTTCTGTTTTTGTTCTGTACTTGTTTTCTTTTATTATATAAAAACTTGACCCTCTAACATTAACATATACTCTATTCTTTTTCAATTCTATCTACTTTTAATAATAAAAAAATAACTTGACCCTATCTACTGTATTTCACCTTTTATTCCTTCTATTTGTTATTTTTTTTAAAAACATGCTATGTGTACTGCTATGTGTACTTTATAAATACTTGACTTGATTGAATGGCTGCAGCGGTTTCATACAGGTCAATTATTGTTGACCTGACCAGACAATCCTGATATCTGCCTGGCTTTGTTACATAAGATCAGTGATAAATTGGATTTATCTGTTGTAAAAACACAGCACTGAGCATAATCTGGTAGGGCATGCTCTCTCCTGGTGCTGCAGGGACTGACTGTTATGGAAATGTAAACTGGCTCTGATCAGCTCAGCAGATGGAAACGTGTGTCTTTCACAGCATGTGTCTCAGCATGTTTTGATCTGGTCTGAGTCCAGCTCTGCTGATTGGAGAGTTTCCAATAGTTTCCTGCCATTCGTGACCTGTTTAAGTATATAATTATGAAATCTCTATAAATGTCCTAATTAACTTGCCAATCAGGGAGCTAAAAGGCTGTGTAAACATGACCTGCTGACATTAAGCTTAATGGATTTGGATTTGTAAGTCTAGTCAAATAATAGAATAGTTTAGTAAAATAATAAAAAAGTAAATAATTTAAAGTGAAATTCTGTTCAATTTGCAAGTCCCTATACCACCATTACAATTAATGATGGCTATGTAGAAGTCATTCTAAATTGCACTTTTATTAATTGATTGATTTCAAATACTGTTCTTTTGAGCTTTTTTTTAAATTTTATTTTACTAATATATATATATATATATATATATATACAGTACATTGACTAATGTTAACAGATTTAATAATTTATTAGTAAGTTTTGAACTTAATATTTACTTTAACTTTTATATTATAATATTAACATAATTATTGTTCATGTTAATTAATATAGGTAATTAATGGTAACAAATGAAACCTTATTGTAAAGTTTTACCAAAGTTTGAAAACAGAATTTTAGAAATGTCTGTAAATTTATTAAAAAGAGAAAAAAAAACTGAAATATTACATTTACATAAGTACTCAGTACTTAGTTGAAGCACCTTCGGCCGCAATTACAGCCTTGAGTCTTTTTGGGTACGACGACAAACTTTGCACACCTGGGGCCTCATTTATAAAATGTTGTGCAGAAACCATCCTAAAATTGATCTTACGATCATATCTCAAATATGCGTACGTGTGATTCATAAAATGAACATACGTACAGAAAACACACGTACGCGTCTCTTTCAGATGTGAAATCTATGATTCGCTAATGATCTTGAACTTACAGTACACGCAAATGAAAGGTTTCAGCTCTCTGCTTGTAAACGACTCCTACTTAAATGTCATTAACATGTAAAAAAAATAAATAATCACCAGTCATCATCCAAATCCTTTAATTTAGAACAGCGAGCTGCAAGAACAGCTTACATTTTCAAAAAACCTGCAGTACTTGAACAAGAAAAAGCGCGTACGTCTGCTCAGACCCTGACGTGATGCCAAGCACTTTTCCACGTCAAAGACAGTTTTTACAAATATGAGCATTGGTGTGGATTTAAGCGTACACACACACACTCGAAGATCAAAACGGAGTGTGCACGCTTTGTAAATGAGGCCCCAGGTTTGGGGGAATTTCAGCCATTCTTCTTTGCAAATCCTCTCAAGCTCAGTCAGGCTGGATGGGGACCGGCGGTGGACAGCCATTTTCAGGTCTCTCCAGAGATGTTTGATAGGATTCAAGTCAGGGCTCTGGCTGGGCCACTCTAGGACATTCACAGAGTTGTCCCTAAGCCACTCCTCTGTTGCCTTGGCTGTGTGTGTTTAGGGTCATTGTCATGTTGGAAGGTGAACCTTCGGCCCAGTCTGAGGTCCTGAGTACTGTGGAACAGGTTTTCATTGAGGATATCTCTGTACTTTGCTCCATTCAGCTTTCCCTAAACCCCGACCAGTCTCCCAGTCCCTGCCGCTGAAAAACAGCCCAACAGCATGAGGCTGCTACCAGCACACTTTACTTTTGGGATGGTACTCCACAGGTGATGAGCAGAGCTGGTTTCCTTCAAACATGATGCTTAGAATTCATAGAGGTCTGTAGGTTTCTCCCATCTGCATATATGATCATGGAGCTCAACTAGAGTGACCATCAGGTTCTTGGTCACCAGTCTAGACAAGGTCCTTCTTCATCAATTGCTCAGTTTGGCCAGGAGGCCAGCTCTAGGAAGAGTCCCAGTTGTGCCAAACTTCTTCCATTTGAAAATTATGGAAGCCACTGTGCTCCTGGGAACCTTCAATGCCGCAGAAATTTTTTGTAGCCTTCCCCAGATCTGTGCCTCGATACAATCCTGTCTCTGAGCTCTGCTCCAATGTACTTTTACAGAAGATCCTTTAAAGTTGCTGCAAAGGAACATGAACATACTCATCCGACATTTAAAAATGGAAACCAAAAAGACATGCCTTTTTATTGCTTTAGGGGTCAACCTGTCATCCTACTGCATCAGCAACTCCACTCTCACACAGAGACAAACAAACAATCCTTGGGCAGGAATGCTTTTAAAAATAGATTTTCAGATTAAGGGTTAAGAGGCCTGCGGAATGGGCACATTTCATTTTTGTACGTTCAAGGGGGCATAACTGCAGAACAAACCCACCAGCACTCCGTGCAGCTTAAATTGTGAAATGGATTTCTTGCCATTCTTACGGTGAAGTGCTGCTTGTTGAAGCCAGTTTTTATTTTCTAGGGAAGTGTGAATGTTTTAAACCAAACACGGATACACGAACCCAGTACATTTTTATGATGTCACAATCAATAGACCATAAAAATATATCATGCTGTAGATCTAAGTAAACACATATATATCTATATATATTTATATAATATGAGAGCTCCCAGTATTAACACTTGTAAAAAATCTTAACAGGCACAATAGTGTTACCCTGGATAGGAATGTTAGAGAAAAACAAAAAGAAATGTTCTCCCTTTTCAACATCATCAGAATACATCATCACTATGGAAACAAGAGTATGTCATACATTTGATAATCATCTAAAGAGGCTAATATAGACAGAATATTGCTGAGATCATAATATCTTTTTTTTTTTTTAAACTAACCCGTCGTAAAAAACAAGGAAACAACATAATCCCCCAACATTTATACAGACTCAGTAGTATTGAATGCATAATCCACTGCACATCTCAATAAGTGCACAGACTGCATATCCAGCACAGTAGTTAAGTAAGGCCTCGATCATTTTTGTTGGCAAAAAAAAAAAAAAAAGAAGAAGAGGAAAACAAACATATACATCTGTCATAATTACACTTTTCTAAACCTAGAAAAAAACCTCATCATGTGCAAATATTTGAATCTTACAAATCGTGGAGTAAGTCAGTGAGTGTAAAGATGATGTGAACGATATCCGTCCCTCCGTCTGGAGGTCACTTTCCACTCGTGATGCGACAGCGGAGCCATTAGTCCAGTTCAGGATGCCAGATTTTATTTCATGTTGATTGTACAATCTTCTTTATTTTTTCTATCTCCATCTGAAAATAAGCAGACATAATTTTATTTTAATAAACATGGTAAACTTTTGTTTGCATTATAAACCTGTTTTAAAGGAGTAGTTCAGCCAAAATTGAATGTTAGCTGAAAATTGATTTAAACTCATCTACATCTTGGATGGCCTGAGGGTATTTCTTCATCAGAACAGATTTGGAGAAACTTATTAAACTTTAATTTGCTTACAAATGGATCCTCTGTATGGGCGATGTCAAAATGAGAGCCCAAACAGCTGATAAAAAAACATTATGATAATCCACTCAACTCCAGTATATCAATTAACATTTTATGAAGTGAAAAGCTGCACATTTGTAAGTTTTATCTTTAAACCATTGCTTCTGGCCAAAATAACATAATACACAACACTTCCTCTATTGAAAAAGTCCATGCCCTGTTGTCCTCTCACATTAAAATCCACAGACATATTTGTTTTGACTGTTTTTGCTTGTAAACAGTGCTTGATCTGTGCACATGTCTTTCCTGATACAGAGGAGACAACTTGTTCCACTGGAGAAAGCAATATTATGGATAGAGGACTCTGCTGTAAGCAATGGTTTTAAGTTAAAAATGTCTTGATGGATTTGTTTATTACAAACACAGCTTTTAGCTTTACAAGACTGATTGTATTTGTGTGGATTACTTGAGGTTTATTGTGATATTTTTATCAGCTGCTTGGACTCTCATTCTGTCGGCACCCATTCACTACAGAGCATTGATCTCAAACTCAATTCCTGGAGGGCCACAGCTCTGCAGTTTAGCTTCAACCAGCTCCAAATCACACCTGCTTGGAAGTTTCTAGTGATCCTGAAGACCTTGTTTAGCTGGATCAGGTGTGTTTGATTAGGGTTGGAGCTAAACTGTGCAGAGCTGTGGCCCTCCAGGAATTGAGCTTGAGACCAATGCTGCAGAGGATCCATTGGTGAGCAAGTGATGTAATGCTAAATTTCTCCAAATCTGTTTCGATGAAGAAACAAACTAATCTACATATTGGATGGCCTGAGGGTGATTACATTTTCAGCTCATTTTCATTTTCCTGTGAACTATTATTTTAATGTCTAACATAGTACCTTAAATAAACAGATCATTAAAGAGGAAACATTTTACAATGAAGTTTAAGGGTTAATTCACCCAAAAATGAAAATTACCCCATGATTTACTCACCCTCAAGGCATCACAGATGTATATGACTCACTTCTTTCAGATTAATCCAATCAGAGTTTTATATTTATAAACAGTTTTTATGTTTAATATCTATAAACAGTTTTCTCTAACTTGCGCTAACTGTCGTACGCGCAAGCCGGATGACGTAGGACGTCGGCGTAGCCTAAGTGCCAGTAAGAATATGCTTGTCTCGCGAGAACCAACGTTTGTTTACAGGAGCAAAGGAAGCAAAGTTTCCTTTCTTTAGTAAAGGAAACCAGTCTCCTCTTGGCTTATGTTGAAATCATCCGACATTTTTCTTTACAAATCCTCGTTTTATAATTCGTGACCAGTGTTTTGTTTTGCTCTCTCCTCTGCGCTTCCGCGTTCGTTACTAATCAAAGCCGCATGCACGACTACGCCAATGCCCTACGTCATCCGCTGGAAAGGCACTCTCTCGTGAACATGCGTATGACAGTTAGCAGAAACTAGAGAAAACTGTTTATTACATTTTAAATATGGATATTTTTCTTAGACAAACGCATGGATTCGCTATAGGAGGCCTTTATTCATCCTCCAGAGCTGTGTGAGGCACTTTTTTACTATGGATGGATGCACTTAATTGGACTTCTTTTGGACTGTTGAACAATAAAACCCACCACTATTATAACGCTTGGAAGAGTCAGGACATTTTTTATTATAACTCCAATTGGATTCATCTGAAAGAAGAAAGTCATATAAACCTAGGATGCCTTGAGGGTGAGTAAATCATGGGCTAATTAAAATTTTTGGGTGAACTAACCCTTTAACTAAAAAAACTCAACAAAATGGCAAACACCTCAATATTGAAGAACTACATTTTTACATTTTCCAAAATAAAAAAAATAATATAAAATACTCGCCTGTGTTTTTGGATGCTTAAAATTTAACTGAAATTCAATTTGGAAAAAAAAATGTGTCTTGCTTAAAAAAAAAAAAAAGTAAATAGTACACAAACTGTGTGGGTTAGGCGGTTTAGAAAATGCCACTAATAATTAAAGTCAACATTTTTTTTATTTCATTTTAGGTATATAAATATATGTTAAAAGCGTTATATCCAAAAACATTTCAGATCACCTCAATCACCACAACTGATGCCTTGGCCTTGTGTGACATATCATATATATGTGCCATATATCTTAGTTGCTAGCAGGTGTGGACCTTAGGTAAAGTACTGTTAGTTTTTATGTTCAGTGAGTGTGAGAAACACGCAGCAGGAGACTCGGAGCCGAGTCAGACCCCTGCTGAGTGTGGAAGCAAACCCAAGGTATCCTGCCTGCATTTCACTGTCCTCAGAAACAGCACTCTAGACATCCATTTACATCAAACTAACAGACTCTGACAAGCCGTAAAGACGAATTCTGATTTAAAGATCGATTTACCTGCAGGGCCACCCGTTTGAGTCGTTCATCATCCAGCTCTTTTCGGAGTTCATTGAGCTCTCTCCTACAAAGTTATGAAAGAAGTTACAGAATTACGGAAATCAACCTTTATGTCACAAGTGATATCTAAATACTTAATCTACAATGAAATGAAATTTCAAATGTGGAAACATCTTTTGTGCATTATATTTTATAGACATAACTCGACCAGTACAGAATACCAAAAACCAAGTAGCATGAAACAAAACGATCACTTACGACTGTTGTGTCTTCAGTAACTCTATAGACAGTACTAGCTCCTTCATCTGAGCCTTCAGTTCCTCAAGTTCAGATCCTTTCTCCTCTTCCTTGTCAAGTTTTGGTTTGAGCTCAGGGGTGATATGGGTTGCTGAAATGGTTTTAGGCACCATAGATGGTAAGGGTGATGAGACAGACATCTGCAAGAAAAGCAAAATCCAGCGTATCAATTAGTATGAAAAATACTCAATGCCATGTCTTAGCAAACAATACAACTGTTAGGTTATGGAAATACTCTTATCTTTTATAAACTTAGATATTTCCGAACTAGTTCCCTGATAGTCTGATTTACAAGGATGACCTTGAACCAATCTCTAAAGCGTTTCCAGCTGAGACACTGAGGTCATGTTCCTAATTGTTGAAAACTTCTGCTTAGTAATCAAACATTTCTCAGGCTAAAAATGTGAAATATTAATAAACCACTGGTAAAAAGTTCACACAAACTCAGGAGGTGGTCTGAGTTCATTTGTCCACAGAGTGATTCACTTATTATAGTATGCTTTCTTCTCTTTATTTCTTAAAAGAGTGACCTTGTGCTAGTCCAAATGTGAGTACCATCTGTGTGAAACCAGACAGTGTGTTCTCAGTCCATTTCACATAAGCTTAACCTAAAGAACACTACATAATAAAATATGTGCTCAGGACTGAAGTCTCATTTAAAAAGAAGAGCCAGACAGTCAGTCGAGATCATATCAGAGATGCTGTTTATCTCACAAACCCTTGAGAATATAATTTCATGGGATGTATTTTCAAGCAGTCACAGTTAATCAGACAGGCATCTTGGGGAATTAAACCTTTTACATATTCTTTCGGTTAGCTATTTAATTACTCTAATTAGATATTGCAGAAAGCCCTCAAGATTCTTGCATTAAGGGATAGTTCACCCAAATTTTTTATTCATCATTAAAAGTCATTTAAGTCATAATTTCTTTGCCCTTTTTTTTAATAAACTTGTATATAAATCACAGTATCTTCTTTTTTGAATGTGAATTGTGTGCTATATATTTGAGGTACCTTAAACGAATTTTGTGTGGAAGGTGTAACGTCATCCACTTTCTCGATTTTCTCAGCTTTCTCGCCAGTCTCCTTGCTCGGCTGCAAGACGTTACAGAGCATGTTATTCAAAAACATGGTAAGAGAAAAGCGCAAATAGCACTATACTTGACACACATCCCATCGGAGGTGTCACTGGTAAGGCCTTTTTTGATCCAGACAAAAACACTACCTGATAGCCTTATTATGCCTCCCAACACATAAGAAAATTATTTTCTGTCTCAATCAAAATACATGTAATAGATTTATTACAAAAATATATATTAAAAATAAATGTTAGTGCTTGGCACAAAGAGATTTAGCAGATCCTGGTTTGCTTATCCTGCAGGGCTATGATTCTAGGTGAAAGTACTTAATTATTATAAAAAAACATTTTTTTTAAGTTTTTGAATATTAATGAAAATTGGTGCAATATCTCCAAGTGGAAGGATGGCACTTAATGAATGTGCAAAATTAATGTTTTGATCAAATGTTATTTTAATAAAATTTTGCTAACAAAAAAAAAACATTTTTATGTTATTACCTCAGATATTTTCATTAGTCTTTTAGCATTAAACTGAGAGATCAGAGCCCAAGGCAACTAAGCATAAGTGCATTTTATACTCACGGAGTGGCCTCTGTGTCCAGGCAGTCTTTTGCCAGGCATCTTTGGTCGCTGTGTGGTAGGGTGGGTTAACTTCTCCGAGGCAGAGGGGACATCGTCAAAACTCATGAGATTAACTACAGGAATAAGACACAAAGAAGACTCAATCATAAGAACAGTCTTCAGTCACACAGTCAAACAGGACCTATCTCAGCTGAATTATAATTTAGAAGTTGTATATGAGCCAAAAAATTACTTTGGAGTTACATAAGCCAATTTAAAAGTCATATGTGGTAATAAAGTAAGTTTGTCTAGATCAAAACCCAACAGTGCAGGAAATTACAATTCATTACTGAATGATGATGGTTATACAAAGATTGTGCCAAAGTTTGAAAAATTTCCAATCAATCATCCTGGTATGGTTGTCAGTTTGATATCTTAAGAACTGGCACTAAAAATCCACCTGACAGACTTTAATATGCCCACCATTACCTACCTAACAATTTTAACCCATTAGTCACCCTTTGAATGATATCTTAGAGATTGGACACACACAAAAACAAGAACCACATGCTCTTGTAAATACTATAAAAATCAGAATCAGAATGAGCTTTTGAGCAGAATGAGCTAATTTTGAGTAGAATGAGCATAAAAAGCAGTGACTATATACAAAAGATTTCCATGAAGTGTAAAATGTCTCATGCTTTCCCGTATCCTGAAGTGGCAAAACTGAACTTGATGTTTTTCTCCTTCTGATAGTGTCTAAGAGGAATCCAGACGCCTGCTGCAGTGACATGCTCATGACCTTTCGAGACGATGTGATTATAGCAGTTTTGGTGCCATTTTGTCAACCTTGGAGACTGAAGCAACATCCTGGTGTTTGTGTCCACAAACAGAGAATCTACTCAAACAGCATACTTTTTTTTTTTTTTAAAGAATTCTTGTTTTCAGTTTTTTCTTTTCATCAGTTAGATTTTTTTCTAAGCAAAATACGGTGCATCCAAGGTGAACATCCTCCAGTGTGCTTGTCAGTGCATGTATTTAACATGTAAACACGCTTTTATCTGTCACAGTATTAACAAGTAATGCATAATAACTAATTTAACACAAACAGTCAGACCTAAGTGAAACTTGTTATCAGAACAAACTTGAGCTGATAGATTAGTTGCACCAATTTATCAGCCAATTTTAACTACATTGCAGTGATTTCAATTTTGCATCAAATGTCTAAAATATGTATAAGAAAAAAAAAACTGACATCTTTTAACAGTCAAAAAGATTTTTTTGAGATCTCAGATAATTACTAAGGGACCGATTCAGATTTGAGTAATTTGCACTTTTCAATTGAGGTTTTAATCAAAGAAACCTTTGGATATAACTTGCCAATGACTTCAGAAGAGATCCTTTTTAAAAAATTCCCAAAACAACAACAATGTAAAGATGGCACTCAAGGCAACAACTCGCTTCCTTTATCTTTCACAGGTAATTTTAACATTTTTAACCAGCTCTACAGATCTGGACCGCCACCCTCTGTGCAGGAAGAGTAATCCTGCTCCCAGCAAGGGATCCATGGTGCTAATCCACAAACAGAGCTCTGCTACACCCAAACCACAGCAAAAACCATACTCAGTTGTGAAAAACTGGGCATACAAGAACCAAAACCATTCCAAACACTAGCATTATAGCCTCTGTGCCGGTTGGTTCTCAACTCTCAGAGTTAAAATATTAATATAATTGCTAACATGTTTTGTTGTTGCATGTGTAAGTAGTGTGATCAGGGTCTATTTGTTTCCTGCTAAACAGTTCTGAACTTTGTTATGGTTTTATTGCCACATGATGGTCAATACAAACCAAAATCAGAACAACTTACCTATTTCTGAATTCTTCTCACCGCTGTCCACAACGGTTTTTGGCTTAATGGGTACAGGTTCGCTCTCTGGTTTTGTTCGTATAATAGGAACTTCTCCATTTTGCCTGTGGGATTTATGAGGAAAAGTTAGAACAATTGCCTGCAATGTCCACTGTCACACTCTAAATGCAAACAAAGGCTGTTCCAGACAGTAAAAAGAATACTAATAAGAAAGCTATTTTTGATTAAAGATAACACATATACCATGTCTTTTGCAGAAAAAAAAAAGTATCGTATGTATCTCATAATGCATTGCAACAAGCTCAGTGTAGCATTGCCATATTTTATCCAATATGGCAAAAAGAGCAATACAATACTGTGAAACATTGATTGTTACATATAAATGTATGTATACATTTAAAATACACATTCAGTACACATAAATATACTATATCTGATTTCATTATTTAACAATATACACATATTTGGTTTTAAATTAAATATTTCAATTTAATCAAATATTGTATTAAAAATTAGTAATATGAAATAAACAACAAATATTTTAACTGTGCTACAAATTAACTATGCTTCTAAAGCCTACAAATGTATTACGATAAAGCTTATGACACCAACACTTGCTTGGCGGCTGGTGATGGAGTGAGAGGCAAGTCAGGTCGTTTTGTGTGGATGGAAGGACGCAGCAGTCCCTTGTTTGGAGGCACAGGTTTTTTCGGGGGCACGATGGGGCCAGCAGGTTTGGCAGGTTTCTCTGGCAAGGGCTTGACAACTTCAGAGAAACAAAGGACAAATATATATATGATTTGAGATAATAAACGTCTACCCAGACATAGCAAGACACAAGATTTATGCAAAACAATTGTCTCTTACAAGGTTCTGGGAGTTAATTGTCTAGATGTAGGATATTGTAATAAGGTTACAGAAATAGTATTAGTTCCTTCATTCCTGATTATGGAAATTCATACAACCATCAATTATTTGAAAATTATCTCTATTGATTGATGCCATTATCTATTGATTGATAGCCCACAGTCTCTGAAATCAGTTGAAAGTCATGAGAATGGAAGCCAATGCAACTGGTCCAAATGACATCAGAAACTTTCACGAGTGTTCACAATGACGTGACTCAAAGTAGGTCGGGAGAGATTTTGGCAGGATGTTTGCACCACATCGATCTGCTTCTAACTTGTCAATTCAAAGTTGTTGTTTTTTGTCACATAAATCACTCTTTCTGACATTCCCATCACAAGTCCTGTTCAATTTCTGACACTTGCTCTAAATAAGAGAGACTTCTATCTGATAAACACAAAGTCCTGCTTTCAGACATGGCAAAGATTATCAGATATATGTTCCAGTAGAGTGACATTCATATGCGAAAATAATTGGCAGGAAGTCTTTGATGCATACACAATAGCAGATACTCAGACAGGCAGTTGGTCAGAGTGCATGACATTTTTCCTACAAAGTAGCTACAACATTATATAAAGTACATTTTAAACAACAGTATTAAGAGTACACACATCAGATGACCTTAATAGCCCCCACCTGCCTTGAGCTATATTAAAAACTTCATAAATAGGGATGGGTATCAATACAGATTTCCTGCTTCAATTTGATCCCATTTCATAAGCTCTGGATTTTATAATATTCACTTTGAGTATCTGGGTATATTTCAGGAATAATGTCCATTTTGTTTATATATGAAAGAAAACAATGCGAAAATATTAATTTTGAAAATTGACAACAGGGCCCAGACTATGCAGATCAAGTGCCATTTAACACGGTCATTACCAGGTGAAGTAAACTTTATATCGCAATTTATGTGTACAACTGTTATTACAAGACTGTGTGACATTATTACACTGCCGTTCAAAAGTTTAGGGTTGGTAAGATTTTTTATATTTTTAAACGAAGTCTCTTTTGCTCACCAAGACTGCATATATTTAATCAAAAATACAGTGAACACCGTAATATTGTGAAATATTATTACAATTAAACTGATTTCTATTTTAATGATTTTTATTCCTGTGTTAAATATTTATTCCTGTGATGGTAAAACTGAATTTCCATCAGTCATTACTCCAGTCTTTAGCGTTACATCATCCTTCAGAAATAATTGTAATAAGTCAATTTGATGCTTAATAAACATTTTAATAAACCGTTGTGCTGCTGTATGTTTTTGTGTAAGCTATGATACATTTTTTTAAGTAGTTTTTTGTTTTTGTATGAATAGACAGTTCAAATGAATCAGCTTTTCTTTGAAATAGTACTTTCTGGAACATCAATAATGTCTTTATTGTCACTTAAGGTCAATTTAATACATCCTTGCTGAATAAAATTATTTATTAAATAACAATAAAAAAAATAAATATCAAATAAATTATTCATTTTTAAAAAATCTAATACTATCCCAAACTTTTGAACAGTAGTGTTTAAAATGCTAACAATAAAAAACTAACATTTTTTAAATAATCCAATTAGTTAATCTATAATCTACTTAAAAAAATCAATTAGAAAAATCAACAAAGCTGTCTACATTGTGAGGGTTATGAAGTCAGGCTGTTGCTGTGCACAAAGTTTATGGCTTTAGCAATCTAGTTGCATTGTGACGCAGTGCCCGTCTGTAGTGAAGATTGGGTATAAAAGTGAAATGACAGCATTGCAACAGTTCCTGATTGAAAGCATGTATAAATAAGCAAGAAAGATTCTCTCTTATAAAGGCTCTTAAAAAGTGCTTTGAAAACTAATGAATGAATAAAAATAAATCCACAATCAATTAAATTAACACCATGACGATTTTTTAGGGGTATGTTAAAAGTGGACTCCATCCTCAACTATTAATAGGTTGTTAACAGATACTATTTATTTCATATTATCCAATGAAGAACTACACTTGTAAACATCAATTTCTGCTTTTTCATTCTTTATGACATTCATTCTTCCTGACACCACAGTTGGCAAGAAGAATTTGTGGTATAACAGGAACCGGGCAGCGGGCCCTCTCTTACCTTTATCTTCAGGCCGTGGCTGCGGTTGCTTCTTGTCCGCACTGGGGGCCTCTGGTTTCAGGACTGAGAAACGAAGCATATTGACTGAGTTAATATGTTTTTTTAGATACTACACTGAAGATAGGGCAGCTCTAGACACGGTAGATAAAAGAACAATGTGACTCCTGAGACAGACGTTTAAAGAGAATAGGAAACATACAGTCAATGACTTGCATTTCCTGTGTGGGTTGGAGAGACAGACCAAATCTTTGCAACCCTCTATGCAAGCTTTCTATAAAGCAATTGGGATGATGCAGTGCCCTTTGATGTATAACAACATCCGCTTTTTTTTTTTTGCATGTTTTGCAGACAAAAGCTGTGAGGGACTGACAACTTCAGCTGCATTATCAGACTTTACATCTGCATTGACAGATCATTCGATTTTGTCCCCGCCACTCTAAACTAACACTAGTCAGCTATAAGTTGTTGCATCAGTCTTAAAGCCCATTTACAGTTAAACAACTGATGTCTTCTTGATCAATATCCCCTTACATTATTTGATCATATATGTTTGGATATCTTACTAACCTTAAAATTTCATTGATATCTTCAGCAATTTATTGAATGTAAATATGCCGAAATAAAAAAGCAATGTTACATAGCTGGTTAGCAAATTAACCAAAATAAAATTATAATGCTATTTTCCAGCAAGTGTGTTTATGAATTTATAGCTGCCATGGAGTTATATTACAGCTGTATTATAATATTATATTTTTAGTCAAATAAAATAAAATATTAAATTAAATTAAACAATTATTCAAACAAACAAACAATTGAATAAAGCAACTTTTATAAAAACTAAATGAAAATAAATGAAAATCTTTCTGGAATATATAACATGCTGCACAGAACATCATTTTTTTATGGGGTCAGTAAAAATATAATAAAACAAAATAATTATTCTAAATGAATGAATAAAAAAATGATCATTGCTGCAGTTTAAGATAAAAATAGATCAAGAACTATGAAAGAAGTGTCCAAATTCTTCAATATGCCACCACTGATGTGTGGCAGACATGGGCTCTGTGTTCAGTGCAATAATTGAATATGCCAGTTTAGCTGGCATCACCTCTAATCTTCTCAGCATACACCAGCAAGCTTCTCTGAAAACCACAGGGGAAGCAGCTCAAATCAATAGCACCAGCAATTATTCACTCACATACTGATGCAGACATATGTTCCCTTCAAGTATCACTATTAAGCGCCATCAAATCATGTCAGCTGCCTGTGGCTAATAATAATAGCTTTTTGTTGGCAGGCAAAAACAAGTGAAAGATATTTGATGACAATGAGCTTTAAAGGGATATTTCACCCAAATGTGTAAATTCTGTCATCTAACCAAATAGCCAACCAAACAGTTGCTGGTCCCCACTGACTTCCATAGTATTATCCGCCTTAAATTGATCACAGGGCTTTTGCGGCTCTTATTACATATGATTGCGAGAGAGTCATTGAGCATAACCTCAGCGGCCAGAATGCGTATGATGACACTTTTATTCCTTAGCGGCCTCATAGCAGCTTAAAATGAAAGAGAAGAGTAATGTAATGTAATCAAATTTGTGCAATCAGTGAGATGTGAAATGGTATGTTAAAGATATTATACCTGGGGTTTTGGATGGTGGTGGGGGCTTCTTTGGCTTCTGTGGAGAAACAACAATAATAAATAAATAAACCTGCCATTTAAAATAAAATTTAAACCTAGAAATAAATATTTTAGGTCTGTTAAAATTGGGGAAAAAGGATATATTGACATGAAATAAAATCAATTGAACAATGTGCTGCATTATTTCTAGCTTAAGTAAGCAAATTTGTGTCGGATCATTCTCAAATCTTGCTGAAGAACACAATCGTCAGGTTTTACGCAAACTTGTACGCTACTGTCAGCATGAAATGAAATTTCACCCCATTTCTTAATAGAACATTTTCTAAAAGGATTATATGACCCTTTATTAGACCTTATTTTAAATAATTCAATCGAAATCAACAACCGATACATAGAACCCAACATTTTTTATTTTTCCATAATCCATTACACATTTCATGTATCTTTTTTCATTAAACCTTTTTCAGATTGTTATTCTGATAATAAACTGCAAATGCCAAAAAAAAAAAAAAACAGCATTTAATTAGAAAAAAGGGGGGGAGGGGATCTTCACCTCACAGGTCAGGCTCCCATAATCCCTTGAGGCTGAATAACAACTAATACAAGTTTCTAAAGAGCTCAACAAATTAAAATTAGTCGGAACTAAAACAGATGAAACTGCTGAGGTTGGAAATCCCCTAGCCTCCCCTTTGATGGCGCTGGAAGATTTGAGAACTCTTGCAACATATAAATGAATAGCTGCACTGATTACCAGAACAAATCATCTCACATATAATCACAGCAGGAGAGAGAGTTCAAACAATAATATAGGCCTAGATCAACATTTGCAACTGAGTCTTTTAGGTACATAATTCCAGCATTCATTGAATTGCCCATTTTCCACAAATATCCAGCCAAAATGGTTTTTTTGGGGGAGGGGGGGTACTGAAGATTTGTTCACAATAAGACCAAGAACACGTATCAAGTAAGTAAACAGAACTGAATTTGATTTCATGTTGACATTAAATTAAATGTTTTAGCTCACAAGTTCAGATTTTCCTTTCTAGTGTTCTAACAAACAGATGCTTATGCCACTATGTCCTAGACTTAAGTGTGAGTAGGTTTATGAATATCATCATGGGGGAGAAGACAGTCTTAATGGATATCTGTTTTATAAGCATATAGAAAGAGACTCCAGCAGCCACATTGTGGCTTATTTTCTTTTTAGTATAAGTATTTCTTTCTAGTATAGTTGTTGCTGCAGGGCAAGAAGTGGCGTTCCAATTATTATACATTTAGAGAGAAAATGAGCAAGAACTGTTAAAATAAAAAACAAAAAATAGCCAAGCAATTTGGAACTAAATAACTGTCAAGTCCTGCTCCTTTCACAGTTAAAAGATTCAGATCATCAAATAATTTTAATATTACACAAAGATAATGCAAGTAAATACAAAATGCAGTTTTTAAATGATGATTTCATTTATTAAGGGACAAAAGCTGTCCAAACCTACCTGACCCTATGTGAAAAATGAATTGCCCCCTCCTGTTAAATCATTAAAGAACTGTGATTGACCACATTATTTTAGAAAGCTGAGTTAAATTTCACTATCCAAACTCAAGCCTGATTATTTCCAGACCTGTTGAATCAAGAAATCACTTAAATAGAACCTGTCTGACAAAGTGAAGCATGTTTAAAGAGCAACACATCATGCCGCGATCTAAAGAAATTCAAGAACAGATGAGAAACAAAATAGTTGACGTACCAGTCTGGAAAGGGTTATAAAGCCATTTCTAAGGCTTTGGGACTCCAGCGAACCACGCTCAGAGCCATTATCCACAAATGGAGAAAACTTGGAACAGTGGTGAATCTTCCCAGGAGTGGCCGGCCTACCAAAATTACTCCAAGAGTGCAACGACGACTCATCCAAGAGGTCATAAAAGAACCCAGAACAACATCTAAAGAACTGCAGGCCTCACTTGCCTCAATTAAGGTCAGTGTTCATGATTCAACAATAAGAAAGAGACTGGGCAAAAACGGCATCCATGGGAGTTGTGAAAGACTCATTGCCAGTTATTGCAAACGTTTGATTGCAGTTGTTGCTGCAAAGCGTGGCACAACCAGTTATCAGATTTAGGGGGCAATTACTTTTTCACATAGTGCCAGGCAGGTTTGGACAGCTTTTTTCCCTTAATAAATGAAATCATCATTTCAAAACTGCATTTTGTATTTACTCGGGTTATCTTTGTGTAATACTAAAATTTGTTTGATGATCTGAATCTTTTAAGTGTGACAAATATGCAAACAATTAAAAAAAACAGGAAGGGGGCAAAAACTTTTTTCACACCACTGTATAATACACACAATTATATTTCTACAGCGATTCAAATGTGTATTAATTTTCTTATCAGAATTTCAGATTTTGCATTATATATTAACAAGGCTAATAGATTTCAGAACTAACACTTGTATGTCACATGATTGTGGGCCAATGCTGTTAACCTCAAAATAACGCCCGTTTAATCAGTCTTTCTGATATCACTAGTCTCAGTTCTCCAAATCTGTTTGGGTTTGAGTTTGGGAGACAAAAAAAGAAAAGCTGATGTTGTTCCTCTGGGGTCGGAGCTCTACGCTGGAATCTCGCGTCTCAGCCAGTGAATTAGAGCAGCTTTTTAATTCCTCGCTGGAAGATTTCCCTCTATTTTCCCATGACGACCTGGTGGATGTTAGAGACCTTGCGCTCCTCCACCTTCCGTTTGAGGATGCCCATGCTTGGCATGCTTGGCC
>NW_015666487.1:354187-357847 GCF_001515625.1 Sinocyclocheilus rhinocerous
TACACTGTAGCAAAGTGTCATTTCTTCAGTGTTGTCACATGAAAAGATATAATAAAATATTTACAAAAATGTGAGGGGTGTACTCACTTCTGTGAGATACTGTACACGTATATATTTATATTAATATAATTTATATTATATATAAATGCATTTCAAATATAAACAACTTATTTTTTTTAATATATACATGCATGTGTGTGCATTTATATATACATAAATATACACAGTACACACACATATTATGTAAACAAAAACTTTACTGCTTAGGCAATAACGTTGACAATAACGTATATCTTCAACATGCATTGTCTATGACCAAAAATGAAAGATATGTTTTCAGTGGACTTTTAAAATTTGCTTTGCTTGAGAAAACAAAAATATACGGTAGTTACAGTGTTTTTTTCTTTTGATTTAGTCGAGTTGGTTTTGCATCAAACACAATGTGATTTTCGGCAATCGAGATCTGGCAGCAACAGCACATTTTTCCGCTTGGGCGAGTGCTTCTCGGACAGCTTACCACGCGAGAACGCGCTACAATCCTGACGAGTCATAGCAATAAAACGGAGACAAGAAAGCTGCGGAGAATCCGCTCGCCTGGAAGCAACCGCAACTGACATAGATTTAGAGAAAACTACTGCCGTTTGGCAAATAAATCATTTTACGTACTTATTCCTAACTCTTTAAGCTTCAAGTTACATTTCAACTTATTATCAGGTTTATATGAAGTATCCCGTGAACTTATTCTCTCAAATGGCCTGGGTATGCGGAGCATTCGCAGCTTATATGGACGGAACGCCACTGCTAAAATACTAAATAATAAATTAAAAAAACTAAAATAAAAATGAAAGCTATATAGGAATATTTCAATAAAAAATTATAAAATATGCTCATGCAACTATTACAACAGGTGAAAACATGCACTGATGCTCAAGAAGGCCACACAATGCATTAAGAGACCGTGGGTATAAACTTTTTAAATTGGATGATCAGGATAAATTGTACTTATTTTGTCTTCTGGGAAACATGCAAGTATTTATGTAGCTTCTGAAGTCCAGTACTAAATGAAAAAATATGATTGTTGAACAAAATGGGAAGAATTTACACATCATCATCCTGCTCAAAAGTTCAGCCTCTTAATACATTCTGTTGCCTTCTTGATCATCAGTAAATGTTTTCACCTTTTGTAATAGTTGTGTATTTGTCCCTTAGTTGTCCTCAGTGTGAAAATATGGATCTCAAAATCATACAGTGACTTTTGGAAAGGGTTCAAATATGCAGAAGATGCTGGAAAACCAAGGAATGTGCAGGAGCTGGATGATTTTTCTGAAGAACAGCAGGCAGTTGAACTGCCCAGGACAAACATGGGACTCATGAACAACTATCACAAAATATAAAAACAGTTGTGGATCATCCAGGAAATGACACACAGTATTAAGATTCAAGGGTATGTGAACTTCTGAATGGGGTCATTTTTATAAATTCAGTTATTATTTTGTCTTGTGGAGTATATGTAAACATCTGTTATATGAAATGGCTTATTCAGGACAGTGCTAAATAAAAAATAACATGCCGTTTTCATGGTCCCTCTTATTTTGTTTCAATTATTAACATTTTGCACATTCTGCAAGGGGTATGTAAACTTATGAGCACAACTGTATACACACATACGCACACACATTTATATATGTGAAGTGAGATCTTACAGTAATAAACATACATTTGGTTAAATTACTGTTGCAGACAGCTCAAATAACCGCAGTTCACAATTTAGAAGAAATTAGACTGAGACAGTCTGTAACCAACCCTATCTATGAAGAATTGTGTTTGGGGCCACAGAGAGGCAAAACAATTTCCTCTCCTTCAACATCAGAGACATACCTGGAAATCAAGGGCTGACGGGTTAATATTCAATCACTCATGGCACACAGTGAAAAACAGTCAAACAGCAGACTGGATCTTTTTGTTCAAATTTAAAATGTTAAAAAAAAAGGAAGAAAAAACAAGTTTTACAATGATTAAAAAATAAACTTCCAGTTTAACACTGAGGCTGATGTGTTTGTGCTATTTGATCATTTATATATTATTTCGATCACAATATAAATGCATTAATAATAATAATGATAATAATGCCTTCCTGTAAATGCCCTCCTTCCCTTCACATACAGAGATCAATGCCTCATCATCAGACAGGATGCTTATAGGATAAAGGATTGATCATGGGCTCCTTGGAGTCGGTTGGAGGAATGAACACTTTCACATTTTCATGAACTGCTCGCTGACCTCCACAACCCATCACATGAGCTTCAGCTCATCACATTCTCACTGCAGCAGCACAAAGACCAATTCACCAATGAAGTTGAAAATGAACAGATTAAAGAAAAAAAAAGAAAGAAAGAAAAAACACTTGTGCCCAAAGCATATCAACCCGTGAACTGATTCAGTGTAGGGGTATGAGACTTCACAGAATTTTCCTGGAAAATAGAGGTGGCAGAGCATAACTTTTGCCTGAACAAGCCCTCTGTTTGTTCTCTAGACATGGTAGCTGGTGCTTTGAACAAATAATCTGCTTCTCACAATAAAAAGGGCCTGTTGTTCCAGAGTTTGCCCAAATGTGATTAAACATGCACCCTCAGGGTAAACCTGAAGACCCCAAAGCTAGAATGAAGCCATGTTTGTAAAACATATGGTGATAATAAGTGGCTATTATTGATTTAAACGCTTCTTTCAAGCTCAAATTCCCAACAATGAACCAAAAAATAAATAAAATAAATAAATGGTAACCTGATATTGTCTGGAGTGTTGTTGATTTTGGTCCTTAAAGTCTTTGATTAAAATGTTTAGTAAAGAGCTTTCATTGAGAAGCAGGGCTGGGAGACAGAGCTAAAAAAATATCAGAGCTGAAAAAAAAAAACTATTTTTGATGACACTCAATATATACTGAGCCACAATTGACAATTTGTTTCTCATGATCTTAAAATCTTTTGATGACTTTATTATAGTAAACACAAACAATGAGAAGGTGTGCCCAACTTTTCAATGCTAGTGTACAGTGCCGTGAAAAGGTTTTTGCCCCCTTCCTGTTTTTAAATTTTTTTGCATATTTGTCACACTTAAAAGATTCAGATCATCAACCCAATTCTAATATTATGCAAAGATAATGCAAGTAAATACAAAATGCAGTTTTTAAATGATAATTTCATTTATTAAGGGAAAAAAGCTGTCCAAACCTACCTAGCCCTACGTGAAAAATTATTTGCCCCTCTTCTTAAATCATGAAAGAAATGTGATTAACCACATTATTTTAGAAAGCGGAGTTAAATTTCACTAGCCACATGCAGGCCTGGTTACTGCCAGACCTGTTGAATCAAGAAATCACTTAAATAGAACCTGTCTGACAAAGTGAAGCATGCTTAAAGAGCAACACATCATGCCGCGATCTAAAGAAATTCAAGAACAGATGAGAAACAAAATAGTTGACACGTATCATCCTGGAAAGGGTTATGAAGCCATTTCTAAGGCTTTGGGACTCCAGCGAACCACGGTCAGAGCCATTATCCACAAATGGAGAAAGAAGAGGTCATCAGAACAACATCTAAAGAACTGCAGGCCTCACTTGCCTCAATTAAGGTCAGTGTTCATGATGTTCATGATTGAAAGAGA
>NW_015666487.1:358850-361421 GCF_001515625.1 Sinocyclocheilus rhinocerous
TTTTTTCCATTAATAAATGAAATCATAATTTCAAAACTGCAGTTTGTATTTACTCAGGTTATCTTTGTGTAATATTAAAATTTGTTTGATGATCTGAATCTTTTAAGTGTGACAAATATGCAAACAATTAAAAAAACAGGAAGGGGGCAAAAACTTTTTCACACCACTGTATATGTTGTAATGTATGCATTTATCTATAAAAGCATTTGTCTTAAAATTCTCAAAATAATTAAAACATGGAAAGAATTCAAAAATAGTTATATATATATATATATATACACATATACACACGTATATGTCTATATATATAAAATATGAAGTGCACTGCAAATTTTCTAACGAAAGGATTAGCTTTGCCTACCTCCTCTGGTTCCTGTTTAGGAGCCGCTTTAACGGAGCCTTTGGATGTGAGTGTCTGTATAGAGGGGAAAAAATAAGAACTTTTCATTAGAGATTATTGTTTAGGAAGTTTTTACTTGCAACTGAGAATTAGTTTTGAGAATAATAATGTTCCAAAGTAGATATTTCTGTTTTTTTTTTTTTCACATCTGCACTGGTAATTTAATTTCCATTTCAGAAAAAGGAGACTCCCAAGGTAGACATCAAAAGCAGCATTAATGAATGTAAATTTACCTCTTTCTCTGTCTCAGGAAGCAGAGTTACAAAGTTGTCTGGGAAAACTCCCTCCTTGCCGTTGATCTCTCCTCTCCACCAGCCTGGCTCTCCTGTGTTCTAAAACATCAAAACCATCAATCACTCTGAACATAAATTGCTTATTTTATAAAATCTACACCTTAAAAGCTTAAATACACATTACTATGAATAGGAAATGCAGACATATCCCTTGCCACTAGATGGTGATCAAGTATAAAACATTTCCAACTTTGATCCGCTTCCTGCTCAAGGCCTTTGCCAAACATTAGCATCAGGTGGGAAAACAGTGTCCACGTGTCTTAAATGAAGTAAACACATCCTTAGGTTGCTAACAGAACATAATCCATGGGTAATGAGATGCAACAGCTACAGTATCATACATTTCCAATGTGTCTGCAGATAGCATCAAACATGCACAGAAGAATACTCTAAAAAAATAAATAAATAAATAAATAACCTACATAAAACTCCCTTTATCCCTGACCACTTCAAAACAGTTTCACATCAGAATTCCCATCTGAGAGCTCTGTACTAGCAACAATTGCATAACAGGTCATACATGTTTTTGTAAATGAAGACTATTTTCATCTTAGGGTGATTTTTCCCTTTAAACTGTGATTTAATCCATGCATCAGATGTTAATATTCTTCATGATTACACTGTAATTCTAATATGAACCATGACTCTACCTCTCTGGTATAATTTGCAGAAATGTGGACTAACTGCCTAAGCTTGTTTTTATCAGGTAGTGTTTTCACACACCAGACTAAACTACAGAGCAGGATATAGACTAACTAGTCTAAAGGAAGAGAGTAAAAGTGATTGGTTCACAGGTTTTTGTAAGAGACGGAGCACTTCCTGCCTTATTATTAATGTAGATACCAAAGTTTACACTGCTCCCTGATGGCTAAAGGTCTTACTCCTTGTTTATTCAACAATCAGTATGCAATATTTGCAGTATGCAGTATAGGGCAATATTTGGCAGAGAAAAAATAATTTGAAAATCTGGAATCTGAGGGTGCAAAAAAAACCAAACAATTCAAATATTGAGAAAATCACCTTTAACGTTGTCCAAATGAAGTTCTTAGCAATGCATATTACTAATCAAAGATTAAATTTTTATATGTTTACGGTAGGATATTTACAAAATATCTTCATGGAACAGGTTAATCTTTACTTAAAGGCACAATATGAAAGATTTTTTTATTAAAATATCCAAAAATCACTAGAACAGTGTTATATATTCTGCTGACTTGTGTACTTACATTATCCCAAATGTTTTGAAGAATGTTTAAATCCAGAGAAATAGCAATTTTAAATAGTGGCTCATCCCTGGTCATTGCGTCGCCTGCCAATGACGTCATAGACCCTCGATTTCCGGTTTTGTTTTGTAGAAAACATGGAAACACCAAAGACGCTTTAATATGTTGTGCGTAATATTACACAGGTGGCGACCGTACAGTGTAGCATTATAACAACTTTCAAATGTATCTAGTATGATAAAACAGCGATGCTTTACCCCACATACGCACGACCTGAAGGAGCGGAAGCGGTCGACTGTGGCATAATAAAAGCTCCGCTGCTTTCGAGCCGTGTGTCACGATCGTTCAGCGGCCTCGTTTCGCTTCGACGGCTTTCAATGGCTCGGGGCGAAGTAAAACACAGCCTAATTTTAATTTTTGGGTGAACTAACCCTTTAAGCTGTTTCCTTATAATGGACTTCTATGGGGGAGAACGCTTAACGTGATATTATTCACTTTATACGCTGAATAAGATGAATAAGAGTTGACAGCAGCAAGTGTTTATTATAAGTAAAATTTGACAGAAGTTTGGTTTTCACCGGTCTCACCGGTCGTACATTAAACCACGTTAAGCTGTTTCCTTATAATGGACTTCTATGGGGGAGAAAGCGCTTAA
>NW_015666487.1:365236-365999 GCF_001515625.1 Sinocyclocheilus rhinocerous
AAGATTTTTTTATTAAAATATCCAAAAACCACTAATATATTTTGCTGACTTGTGTACTTACATTATCCCAAATGTTTTGAAGAATGTTTAAATCCAGAGAAATAGCAATTTTAAATAGTGGCTCATCCCTGGTCATTGCGTCGCCTGCCAATGACGTCATAGACCCTCGATTTCCGGTTTTGTTTTGTAGAAAACATGGAAACACCAAAGACGCTTTAATATGTTGTGCGTAATATTACACAGGTGGCGACCGTACAGTGTAGCATTATAACAACTTTCAAATGTATCTAGTATGATAAAACAGCGATGCTTTACCCCACATACGCACGACCTGAAGGAGCGGAAGCGGTCGACTGTGGCATAATAAAAGCTCCGCTGCTTTCGAGCCGTGTGTCACTTTAACCCATTACAATATGAATAGTGCTCTGCGTGAGGGCGTGATCATTAGAGATAATGAGCTGAGACAGGAGAAACCTGTCTTTACTTTCATGCTTATTACAAAATTAAACTGAACAAAATTACAATGTTCTCAGTTCGTCGATGTGTTCACGTTAAGCAGTTTCCTTATAATGGACTCCAATGGGGGAGAACGCTTAAGGTGATATTATTCACTTTATACACTGAATAAGAGCTCGTTCTTTTGACAGCAGCAAGTGTTTATTATAAGTAAAATTTGACAGAAGTTTGGTTTTCACCGGTCGTTGTTAAGGTACATTAAACCACGTTAAGCTGTTTCCTTATAATGGACTTCTATGGGGGAGAA
>NW_015666487.1:366644-410246 GCF_001515625.1 Sinocyclocheilus rhinocerous
GTGATATTATTCACTTTATACGCTGAATAAGAGCTCGTTCTTTTGACAGCAGCAAGTGTTTATTATAAGTAAAATTTGACAGAAGTTTGGTTTTCACTGGTTGTTGTTAAGGTACGTTTAACCACGTTAAGCTGTTTCCTTATAATGGACTTCTATGGGGGAGAAAACGCTTAACGTGATATTATTCACTTGTTATTATTCATCTGTGGAGTAAGGGCTCGTTCTTTTGACAGTAGTTAGTGTTTATTACAAGTAAGGTTTGACAAAAATTTGGGTTTCCCTGGTTGTTGTTTACGTACGTTAAGCCAAGTTAAGCATTTTTCACGTTAAGCGTTTTAGAATGTCCCCGTGACAGACAGCTAGTTGTCCAGTCCTGTTCCGTTCACACAGCGCGTGTGTTCCGAGAATGCGGTTGTGAATCCTGAAAATGTACAGGTGTGTGTTCGGTTACAGAATGCGGTTGTCACACCCGTAAATAACGAAACTGTGTGTGAACGTAACCGTATTAAGGACTCAAATAGAGGACTGACAACCGTATTCTGCTGCTGTGTGAACGTGGCCTATGTAATTTAATCATTTTAAAAAATACCTTTGGACAAATTCATTGCTACATTTTAATAGACACAAACATGTTTTATTTGTTTTCAGATGTTCAATGTTTGTCATCTGGCAGATTTTCTTTTTTCTTTTTTATAACTATACATTACATAATGTAACTTATTAAATAATAGCTTTCATGCTTAATGTTCCTATTGTGGATGCTTCCTGAATATGTGTTGTTTATTTGGAGATCTCTGTGGTTAGGAAGACATTTGCTCACCCTGTTCCATACCTTGCTCAGTATGTGGATGATGTCACCCTCCTTTAAATCCAGCTCATCTTGGTTAGTTGCTTCAAAGGGGAATTTGGCCTTGCAATATTCTTTTACTGTAGAGAGACAAGAAAAAAAGACGATATATGTATGCTACACCTTGATTTGTCTTATGTAGCTACTACTGACTTTGTACTAAAAACTTTAGGTTGTGGAGTGTAACTAATAAAGCACAAGGTGCAAGTACACTTTCAGTACTAACAGAAAGACATACTCATCTATAATTTGGGTTTAGGTAATAACCAAGAGGAAGAAAAACAATGTCAGTCAGTCATAATCAGGGCAGTCAGTATCAGCCATTCAGTCTGGTGCATTTCCATAAATCTCCCGTCATTATTTTGGTTATCACATACAGCTTTATGTCAACCTTCCCATGAACTCACCTTTTCCTTTGCTCTCTGCCTCTTTTTCTCCTTTAGGGGGTTCAGGGGTGCTCAAAGGGGTGGGTTTTGTGGCTGATGGTAATGATGGAATTGGCTAAAATGAAGCAGAATCACAAATGGATTTACTGAAACGGCAGCCACACAAACACATGCAGTTGCACACTGGAAGGTAGAGACTTTGAGACAGGTCAGCCATGCCTGGATGAAAGGAACGCTGGGCAAACAATCACCACTCTTACATATGCACAGATTCAATGGGAGCGAATGCCGCATTTAGACTTTTTTTTTTTTTAATCCAAAACAGACTAAGAATCTATAACTATTTAGTAAATCATCTGACATCACATGATGACATGTTATAAATGAACTTTGAGCTCTTGATAAGAGATGTAGTGGACGATTCAACTGAACTGAATGACATAATGGGATGCAAAATGTGACAAAAAGGGAGAAAGGAAGTATTGGTTAAATGCATTAATATTGTAAACAGAGCTAAATGACTTAAAGCATAACATGGAAGGTCATTTGTGGCAAATTTAACAACTATAACATGATGTACACTAACATTTAAAAGTTTGGGATCAGTTTTTATCTTTTATTCAACAAGCATGCATTAAAATAACCAAAACGGACAGTAAAGATTTATAATATCACAAAATATTTCCATTTTAATGCTGCTCCTTTGACTGTTTTCAATATTGATCATAAAAAGGAATGCTTCTTGAACACCAAATCAGCATATAAGAATGCTTTCTAAAGGATCATGTGATACTGAAGACTGTAGTATTGGCTGCTGAAATAAATGACATTTATAAAAAACTGCAATAACACTTCACAATTTTACTGCTTTTACTGTATTTTTGAGCAAATCAATGCAGCCTAGGTGAGTGAAAGGGAGTTCTTTTAAAACATTTAAAAATGCTAACGATCCCATATTTTTTGAATGGTAGTGTACTAATAAGTGAAACAGAAAATTCAGGGAGAAATGTAGGATGGGGATGATTTTAACCAAGCTACATCTCCACTAATCATGTGCTATGAAATTATTGTTATTAATAATATCTATATTAGGGGTTTCCAAACGTTTTAATGAAAAAGAACCCCCAAATATAAAGACAAATGTATTCATTTATATATATATATATATATATATATATATATATATATATATAGACCTACAATAATGTACAGTATTTGAAAAATAATGTGTTTTTTGAACATTAAAGCATGTCAACATATTCTGTTACACCAAATACACAAAATAATGATCTTTAAAATAGCATCATATGACCCCTTTAAATATCATTGCAAAGCAGAAAAACCATTGAGCAAGCTAACGACAACAGTCAACCTAGAAATATACAAACTTTTCTTATGTACGATGAAAAATTTAATTCTTAGTGTTTCATTGTGTAAAAGAAAAATGTTGCCTCAAATTGTAACCCAGTTCGAATATCATTCATTTATATAGTATTATATCCTTAGATTCCTTACCAACGGAGTATGGGTTACATCACCAAAAATTTCAAAGCAAACTATTATGTTCTGATGAGACATTTCTTTCACTAGAGTAATGCGCACTGATGAATCACACACAACCAGGGGAATTTATTATGGTTGTAAAAGGGTTCATCTTGATTTGAAGCTGTCTTTAAGAATGAAACTGAAGTTGCAAACAGCTGCCTATAAAACTAAGAGCAAACAAAAAGTTGTAGCTTCTAGAAACGTAAACACAATGCACACGTCTAGAAACTAAAATGTGCAATGCCTTCCAGCTGTCTGCAGATGTAGCAAAAGCACAGACAGGGATATTCTGCCCTCAGTTTGAGCTGTGCAGAGAAAAAACGATAACAAGAGAAGCAGTCCATACCAGAATGCTTCAAAAACAGCCACCCTAAATAATGAAGTCCAAAAATAGAAAGACATATTTCCTAAAAAGGAAGGTCTCATCTTGAGACTGTCTGCCTATACGGTAAAATCTTGAGCAATCAAGCAATCACTGGCAAAACTTGTAGAGCAGTTAGACATGTAATTACCCTTCAACGCTCCATTGCTCTTGGCTATGGGCAGCACTGATTTTCATACATGCCAAGGCAATGATATAATTTTATAAGGCACTACTATGTGCTACATTGGTTTGCGGTAGTTCCTACTTCATAAATACCAGAATATCTTGCATATATAACTACAGCCACACATTATTTTTGATTGTGACATCTACAATACTGAAAGATTTCTGTTTAACGTGAAGTGTATACTGCATTTTCTGGGATTGGTACTAGTCCTGCAGTATAGACAAAGGAAAGACTTTAAGGAAGGCAAATAAGACATTGTCATGTGCAGAACTACACTTACTTTTTCTTTCTTTTCCTCATTGTCAGATGGTAATCTTTGAGAGACTCTGAGTTTTACAGAGCCCTCTCTGAATATGTCACCAAAGCCGATGCCCTTGATCTTCTTCGGTTGGGCCATGACTCCATTGCCTTGGTGAGGGGATGTGGGGCTAGACGCTCCATCTCTGTTATCTGTGAACACACACTTCTGTATGAGTACCACCACAACAAGCTTTACAAAATTTTGATTAAAAAAAAGTAATGTGTCATGTGCAAAGTAGACTGTATAAACATTGTTAAAATAACTGATACACACATGGTCAGAATTGTTGGTACCCTTGGTAAATATGATCAAAGAAGGCTATGAAAATAAATCTGCATTGTTAATCCTTTTGATCTTTTATTTAAAAAGAACATATATTTTATTCTTTTTTTATATGAAATATATTTTATTTAAAATATATTTCAGATATATTTTACTCATAAGAATTTCTAGGGGTACCAGTAATTGTGTCCAATGTGTGCTAGAGAAAAACATTTATTTCATAATGACATTTCCCCCCATTTTAAATTCTTATTCTCCAATGAAAGGTTAGATTTTTGTGAATTTTTTAAATAAAATTTGTGATTTTTTTTTAAATAAAAGATCAAAAGGATTAACAATGCAGATTTATTTTCACAGCCTTCTTTGATCATATTTACCAAGGGTACCAACAATTCTGACCACGTGTGTATTTGAATTTGAAGTTTGAATTCACATAAACACAAAAGTACAATAAAAGTTATCATAAAAGTGATCCATGCAAGTTGTGCGCTGCATGCCAGGTTTTCAACAGTCATACAATACATCTGTGTGAGGAACAGATGAAAATTTAAGCTGGAACTAAAAATCTTGACATCTGCGCTAGCTCTCCTGTATGAAAGTTCATGTCAGAAGTAGCGATGTCCATTCATGAAGGAATCGTTCTTATGAGCCTGATCTTACTAATCTGAATAATTTGTTCAATCAGACTGTTCAGTCTGTTGCTCACACTAAGCTTTTATGAATTCAGAAAACTTGGAATACAGTATTCAATTTTAATTTTGCTATAATGCTTCTTTACACTTTAAATTGGAAAACCTTGTGCTAAAAAAAAACAACCTGTACATTTCTTTACAATTTCTCCTTTTCGGTTTGCACAGAAGAAAGAAATTCATACGGATTTGGAGAAACATGACAGTAAGTAAATAATGAAAATTTTCATTTCGAACTTAAATTTTTTGGGTGAACTATTTCTTCAAATGTACACCAAATATTTATTCAATATGGGCCATTATTACTTAATTTATACGTTCAGAAGTTTGGGGTTGGCAAAAATGTTTTTGAAAGTCTCTTATGCCCATCAAGACTGCTTTCATTTGATCAAAAATGCAGTAAAACCGTAATATTGTGAAATATTATTACAATTTAAAATAACTGTTTTTTAATATATTTTTATTCCTGTGATGGCAAAACTGAGTTTTCAGCAGTCAAGTATGTTGATTTGGTGCTCAAAAATAATTTCTTATTATTATCAATGTTGAAAACAGTTGTGATGCTTAAAGCTCACCCTCATGTCGTTCTAAACCCGTAAGACCTTTGTTCATCTTCTGAACACAAATTAAGATATTTTTGATGAATTCTGAGAGCTCTCTGACCCTCCCATAGACAGCAATGTAATTACCACGATCAACGTCCAGAAACGTAGCAAGGAGATCGGTAAAATCATCCATGTGACATCAGGGGTTCAAACTGTAATTTTACGAAGCTACGAGAATACTTTTTGTACGCAAAGAAAACAAAAATAACGACTTTATTCAACAATTCGTCTCCTCTGCGTCACCCTGGTGCCATTTTGGAGAATATCCACTGAACGCAAACGGCGTATGCTATTCTGTGTCAGCTGCACCACACAGATACGTTTTCTATGTTGTTTACGCTTTGATTTGAACGAAAACAACGTTGCATTATATAGAGCTATTAGAATTCATCAAAAATATCTTAATTTGTGTTCCGAAGATGAACAGAGGTCTTACGGGTTTAGAACGATATGAGGGTGAGTAATTACTAGGAATGTAACGATTAACCGCGAGCCGGTTGAAAATCTATTCAAATATGTGACGATTCAAATCGGTTGATATGCTAAACAAATAGCGATTCAATTAGGGGTAGGAGTTTATATGAATGTATGTCTGAGGGGAAATTACTTTCTTTAGAAAAGTTTAGATGGTATTTTTTCTTTTCATCTTGCCTCTGTATAATGCATATTAAAGTTCGTAAGTGCAGCGCTGCTTTGTTTACAGCGGAAACCAAGGAAACGCTTTAAGCGCCACCTGCTGGCAGAGAGTGAATCTGCGTCTCATTCAGCTCTGCTGTTTCATACAATCTAATTTAGATTAAAAACTGTTCATGTTGCATGTATGCAGCATCTTTGTTTGGATCATGATTAAAATGCAGTGGTTGCCTCTAATTTTAAATGGAAAGAGCACAGACAAAGCCTTATTTTGTTTATATGAAGAGATTTATTTTATTTGTGCTACTTATTTATTTGATTTGGGGCTTGTTTTAAAATTTCAATTTAGTTTTGTTATTTACATTTACATTATATTTAAATTTTGTCATTTAGCAGACGCTTTTGTCCAAAGCGACTAACTAATGAGGACAATAGAAGCAATCAAAACCAACAAAAGAGCAATAATATGGAAGTGCTATATTAGTATATTATTATAGTGTTATTTCAATTTCACAAAGAAACATGCAGCATTTTGTCCAAGCAATAATAAAAGGACACATTTAATTTATAATTTGTCTTAAATCTCATTTTGTTAAAAAAAAAAACCGTGAATCGAATCGTGAAATCAAAATCGTGAATCGAATCGTCGTTACATCCCTATTAATGACAGAATTTTCATTTTTGGGTGAACTATCCCTTTAATATTTTCACGGAAACCGTGATACATTTTTTTTCAGGATACTTTGATGAAAAGAAAGTTCAAAAGAACAGCATTTATTTAATAAAGAAAACAAAATTATTAACATTTTACAGTCAGTTTTGATTAAGTTAATGTATGATTGCTGAATAAAAGTTTTTTTTTTTAATCTTACTGACCCCAAACTTTTGAACAGTGCAGTACACTTGGTCTGCTTTTTAAGACTGCTTCAGTTGGCCTAATGCCTCAAATAAATAAATAAATATTATGAACAAAAAGTTGTCAACTGCAGATCTAACACCTCCAAAACACCGCACACACACCCTTAAACGTACAAAAAACCAACAAAGGTGTCTGTTGAGTGTTTTCGTGTAAGGACATGCCCTCTCTGAGATAAGCTGAGCAGTACCTGGCTCATCTGTTACGTCGCTGGTCTCTGTCTCTTCAGCTGATTCTATTTCTTTGACGAAGTTGGAAGGAAAGAGCCCAGACTTCCCATTCATGCTTCCGCTCCACCAGCCCTCCTCAACCTAAAACACAGTCAGCACTAATACAGGAACTGTCCATTCAAACGCTCATTTTCAAAGACAGTGGGTCTCAACTGGTTTCACTTCAGGATGCAGATTTAACACTGGACATCAAGTGACAAACCAACACAATAGCAAAATTGTTTAAAGCATGAAGCAAAACTACTAAAAAATGCAAAGACTTAAACATATATTAAATTATGTAATATTTTTAATGTTGCTTGAATTTTGTATAGGCAGAAACAAAAGAAAAAAAAAAAAAAATCATTGCCATAAAAGAGCCATATTAAATGTAGTCTGGCTTAAAGTAGTCTTTCATTTCATTTTTTTTTTTAAGATGAGGGAGATGTCAAGCATGTTGGCCATATTGGTATATGTCCATTTATCTGGTTAGCATCTACTAAGCTAGAATAATCTGCACTACAATATTACAATTTGATCAGAAACACTGCCTTTGACAAACAACACATGATATATGAAGCATTCAGCCTATATATGCCCATTTATTTTATTTTATTCATTTACTAACTATTCACAATTATATGATTACTTGAATGGTTTAATTTGCATTTTATATAGTTGTTTTCCTTCCTGTCTGCAACCCTATCAAAACAGACTTGTGACCTTTTTTTGACACAAACCACAGTTGGAGAACCACTGATCTTCATACCATTATGGATGAAGTCACAAAGAATGTTTGAGAGAGAGTATGTAAAATAAATAAATAAACTACATTTTTATTACTAGCTCATGAGAAACATCTGAGTGGGCAACTAAAATGACAAGGAAATTGCTCATTTCGCGAGAAATGAAACTTAAGGAACATCTAACTACTTTATCATCATATCTCACACTGCAGCATGCAAAAAGCCTATCAAAGAACATTTGCTGTGCGTGGATTTCTATAAATAGAAAACTAATATATTCAGCACAATTTCAAAACATCAAGTTACATTAAATGCAAAAGACAGAAGCTACTGACCTCCTGAGTGATGTCAATGATATCTCCAATCTTCAGTTCCAGCTCGTCTTCATTCTGAGGCACATATTCAAACAGGACTTTGCACTGACGCTTCTTGGGCTCTGTAATGAAAACACAACAAGTCACTCTGGATCTGGCCTGACACGTCACTCAGCCAATAACGCCAGTATGCAAGGGGAGCGTTTCCTCCAGCTACCTGAAGAGGGCTCAATGAGTAAAGACTAGCACAATCAGGAAGAGTCTTTATTAAACTTGTATGCACACATACACTCTCACACACAGATGCCACACCCTGTCCTTGAGATGATTCATATGCCCTTTAAGGAGAAAAGAAAACGGCAGATTACTCTGTTTGCTCCATATTACATGCCAAATTAAGACGTTACCTGTCACCCAAAAACTGAACTGAGAAATCTTCGCCACTACTAAATATTCTAATGCTTGTACATTACAGTTGAAAAGTTTGGGATCAGGAAGAATTTTATTTTTTTTTTAAATATTACATTTACTCCGTAATGCTGACGCATTAAATTGATTAAAAGTGACAGTAAACATTTAAAATGTAAAAAAAAAAAAAAAGGCTTTTATGTCATAAATGCTGTTCTTTTGAACTTCACGTTAAAATAATTCTGATAAAAATATACATAAATTATTTTTAAACAATTTTTAATGTATAAATTATTTTGTCTCATATGTCTCATCAAGGCTGCATTATTTGATCAAAAATACAGTAAAAACAGTAATAGTGTAAAACATTTTCAAAAGTAATTTATTCCTGTATGGCATAGCTGAAATTTCTGAAGCCATAACTCCAGTTTTCAGTGCCACATGATCCTCCAGAAATCATTCTAATATGCTCATTTGGTGCTCAAGAAACTTTTCTTAATTATTATGTTGTTGTGCTGCTTAATTTTTGTGTAAACCATTAGACATTTTTCAGGATTCTTTGATGAACAGCAAGTAAAAAAAACTGCAATTATTTAAAAAATACATATTTATAACATTATAATTGCCTTTACTGTCCCTTGCGATTAATTCATTGCTAATCAATTTAAAGCTTTTGATCAGTTTAATAATTATTGCTGAATAAAAGTATTACTTTCTTAAAAAAAACTTTCTGAACCCAAACTTTTGAATTTTTTAGTTAATACCATGGTACATGAATATAGTAATAATTCATTATCACTGTATATTGAAATACTACAATATTGGCATCAAATTCTATTACTGTATCATTGTACCACCACAGTACTGTTTAGTTTAGTAGAAGGCTCTCTATGGCTGGCTTGCAATGTACGCTGCACTGAGCAGAAACTAAACAAAATATACATTATTTCCTCAATGGTACAATGTGATAAACCTGCACAGGAGCACAGAGGAAGAGAATCAACACAACTACATTCCACTGTTATCACTGTTTTAGATGATTTGTTTAGCAGAAACCTTGAAGGTAGGACGGCACCACAATCGTTGAGTGTTCTGTGACAATGTTCCCATGCAGCTGGAGAGGATCAAGTGGACTTCCTCTAAAATCTGAGACAGTCGTACACTCAAGACTCAAGACAGAGGAAATGAAAACAGGCTTTATGAGCCGATAAGAAAGCAACTGCTGCCCACTACTGGCCAAAGCCACCATCGGCTAAACATTTTTGTGCTAAACTCGGATTCCAACAAAAACACACAAAAACAAAAAAAATGGTGAAAGATCTTACCATATGCTGTATTATGGTAAACTATATAAAAATCATCTCAGCCTGCTGTGACAAATTATTTTGACAACAAAGACGTCCACAATGATACACCAATAACCAATCGACAGTAAAGATGCTGTAAACCATCATGCTAATGTCATTGTCCACTAGACTGAATTATACCACCACAATCTATAGACCACATGGCCTTCATCCAAAGACATGTCAGCAAACTCAAACATGCTAAATGATTTACAGGTAGAACGTGTTTCTGATTGGCTACTTTTGCTCAATGGCTAAAAAGCTTGGGCAGATTCGTGACAATTTTTTTGCTGTTATCGAGTCCAGGGCTGTCACAGAGACAGATATGTGGTCTGTCAGGAAGAAGGGACATTTTATGTGTGGCATTCTAAAAACAAAATCTCTAAGAAAAAGAAGAGTAAAAAGTTGTTAAAGAGTTTGAAATGAAAAAAGACGCACTCTTTTTTGAGGCACGGGGCTGAGAACGAGGTTGTAAGCCAATTCCTCCTGCCGGGATGCCGTAGGTACTGATCCTTTGCACCAGGCTCGCCACATTCCCTGATGCTCGCCGCTGTATCGGAGTCTCATCTTTCACCTCCTTCACTTCTTTAGCCTCCTTTGGCTCATCTTTGGACTTTGGCTCATCTTTTTTCACCTCCTTGATTCACACACACACACACAAAAAAAAGAATCAAATATCACATATAGCATCACATATAACAGCAGTATGGCAAATCACACATCATGGTAAAAGTAATTTTATACCACGGACACAACATGTATCATGGTATTTTCCCTGAAAATTCTAATGAAAATGCTTTATATATTAAATAATCATAAGACACTGTGTATTTTTGAAAACTCCAGCAAAGAAAATGCTGCACAAATGAAAGGTAATTCATCATTTTTTATTATTTTCTCAGTTTGTTTGGAACCTGACAGACATTATATCTTCTAAGTCATTTCTCTCATATTAATTTGTCTCTGTATATACACGTTACGCCATGTTTCTTTGTCACTCATAGCATTGCTAGTATATATACTATGGTATAAATGATTTAGCAAAACCTGTCTGATAAATAAATAGACATTTTTTTTTCAGTAATACAATAAATAAAAAATCTGAATTAAAGGCAGTTTAAATATAAATGAAAATGTCTGAGAGAATTCAACATCCATACGGCCAACAGCACCTGTAGGTTTGGTTTATTTTACCATGAATGCATGAATTCTTTGTTAGGTTTACATTCTACATTTACATTTACATTCTTCACACCCACGTCATGTAAAACTCTACAGAAACCACTGACTTAACACCTACATTCACGGTTTCCAAACACATGTAAATTCAGCAACACCACAGCCTCCCTCACACATTCAGAAAAAGGTAGGAAGAGAGAGACAGAAGAGAAACAAAGGAGTGATAAGATCTCCAGCGACTTCAGACAGCCGTGTACTCATACGCCCCGAAAAGCAAGTTCTCAGCTCATCCAGCTGAAACTTGCTCTGTGCTTATCTCTCTCTCAATGATATTTGTATTTGGTATGGATATTAAGAGGATCTGAAGTATAGCACTTCATACTGTGAACAAGAATAAAGAATCCTGAGCTGGTAGAGCCAGTGTATTACACCTATTTAGCGTCTAATTCAGCACTGAATTAAGAAACCTTTTAAATTCTTGCATTTTAATTAAGGTAGCACTTAGAATGTAATGAAGCGGAATTAAATTAAAAGAACTTCAAAAAATGGTTTTAAAATAATATATTTCTCCATATGAATTACCAATAAACATGTCAGCATAATCAACATATGGGGTGTTTGCCCCAAACTTTCGAACTGATTTAAAGTTGTCTGAAATGTGTCTGTAGGAGTCATCATGAAATCATAATCTAAAACCTAAAATGATAAATAATTTGAAAGAAATTGCATTCTACAAATCAGGGAATTAAATGTTTAATAAATTAATTATAAATAAATTATGCAATCATTTAATGTCAACAACTTTAAATCAATTAAATGTAAAAAGTGTTTCTTTCACTATGTGAACCTATTGGCACAATATACATAAATGCAATTACATTAAAATAATAATAATAGTACAAAAAAAAAAAGTTAAATTGCTTAACCCTCATTTGCTATGCCAACCGCTTTATTTAGTCTACTACCCAAGGAACTGCCATGGATTTTGGGGCATAATACTATGTTGTTTTTGGAAATGTACTATGGTTGATAAAATGACATTCTTTTAAGTACCCTTTAATACTATGGTAAGCACCATGTAATACATTCAGTACTACGTAATACATCAAAGTACCCTAGCATTATTCTAGCATTGCCACAGTATTACCAAAGAAACTCTACAGAAGTCTTTTTAGCTGGGTTTAGACGGACTCAGACAGAGTTTGGGTTTGAGAGAAAGGCATGTGGAGCAGCACTCTTTGTTTCCTGGAGGCTCCGGTGCAGAATGGAGAATGCCACAGGCTGCATCCGCTCCAAACTTCCTGTCTGAGATGCTGACAAAGAAATTCCTTTTTGTTACTCCCTGCTCAGTAACTAATTTGAGGTCAGCCTTCTCAACCTTTTTAAAGCTCCTGGTTTTCTTATAATATCTAAATAATTAATCATTATAATTAATAAATAAATATACAAAATTATCTGTACATGAAACTAGTGTACTGAAAGCGGTACATCAAATCAGTTAAAAAGAGTAAAGCCTGTCTTATACTTTCCGCGTCCGCGAGTCCGCTAGGGTCCGCTACGGTATGCGTGACGTAAAAATCGTCATCGGAGAGTGTGCGCGGAGGCTCTGCGCGGACATCCGCGTGCCTCCCATTTTTTGTGACCGCGTGGACAAGTAGTCAGTAGGCTACTGCGCATGCGCAGGCTGTGTGAAGAAGCCCGTTGCTACTCGAACCTGTACAATCCATTGATAAAACAATATAAAGACAGCCAGATGTGCAATAACTATGGGCAATTCTTTGTTCACATGTTTGTTTATTGTTCAAGCCGATCTACTACGCATGTATGGAACACGTCCGCGGAGCGGACCATCAGCGTATACTTTCGGAAGTATAAATACAAGTAGTCCGTGTCCGCGCTGTCCGTGTACGCGTCCGGATTGCTCATGCGGAAAGTATAACACAGGCTTAAATCACTTCAAAAACTATTCCTGTCTAAAAATAAATACATATAAAAAAATGTAATCTTTATTTAAAACACAATGTTCTAAATGCACAATTGTAGAAAATGAACTTTAAGAACGCAATAAAATTGTGCCGTTAGTGTAAAAACATTTTTTACTAAATTATTTTCTGGTTATGCTTTTCCAGTAAGCGCCCTTTAAATCCTGTGCTATCTGCGATCTGTCTGGTGATTCAGCGAAACAGGCAATGAAATCCAGTGCCATGTTATGAGAAACTAAATGAACAGAAAACCAACTAAAGACAAAACATTTCCAGTAACATGTTTTCCAGACACGACAAGCCCAAGATCTTATTTAGATATGAACTGACAGACAGACAAACTAAAACAAGCTCCTTACCTGCTCGGTTTCCATGATCTTCTCCAGAAACCACCTGAGTGCTGACTATCAAATCTTTCCAGGATCAAAGTTCAGTTAAGGGAGTGGAAGATTACCTCACACCCTACTAAAGGATCTCCGCAAGGAAACGAAAGCAATAATTTCCTGCCTTTGACAAGATTTGCCATTACAATCGACTTTAATGTGGGTTTCAACACGCTGCTTCAGTAACTACTCAAAACACTAATTAAGAGGTACACAAATTGAAGATGAAGCTGCAATACCTGCAATGACACATGGACTTGTAATGTCATACCTAAAGAAAACCACGTCCTTCCTGTTGCCACTCAGTTTTGGCCAACCACAAGGCTTTTTACCTTTCTTTGTTTCCTTACATAAACCCAATATATTAAATAACATTTAAAAAAGCATTTCTTGAAATTACCTTTACAAAGTTGTCTGGGAAAAGGCCTCGTTTCCCGTTGAGGTCTCCCTCCATCCATCCCTCCTCCTCAATCCGTCGCACATTTCTGATCACATCTCCAAGTCTGAGGGTCAACTCATCTTCGTGGGCAGCTTCATACTCAAACTCCACCACCACCTCAACTACAAAGGGGAGAACAGACAGTCATTGAAAGTCATGCTGTGATTAAGACTCTGATAAAGGTTGTTTGTGACATAATGGCACAAATATTACTTAACAAGGATGTAGAGTAAAATGCAACCAAGGCTTTTTCACACCAAATACAAACTGATAAAGCAAAACAAATGCAGAAATTAATGGTTTCTCTCAACAACAAATGGTCTGTTTGCATTGACACACACTGAAACTGATATTGTATACAATTTCAAATGTATTGATGGTCCTTAAAGGAATAGTTCACCCAAAAATAAAACTTCTGTCATCATTTACCCACATGACTTTAGGGTCTTTCTTAGGTGAAACACATATGGATTAAAAAAAAAAAAAAGTTATCATACAAGTAGGGCTGGGTATCGAGTTCGATACTTTTTAGGCACCGCCCGAATTGCTTCGATACCATCGAGTATCGAAAAACGTCTCGTCGTTCGGTACCAAATTTCGATACCTAAGGGGTTAATCTCATCAACGTCAGAGAGGCGCAGATCGATCAGTGTTTGACATCCGCGAGAGCGATGCGAAAACGTACGGAGCAGTCTGCTCGTGGTATCTTACTATAGCCTAATACACCGATAGGTCTGCACAGTAGGTCCGCGTCACGGGCCACACTCAGAGATGTGGCTCACACGTGAGTATTTCGTGTGAATGCGTCCCAGCCCCCGTAGCTGTAAGGCTACATTTACACCATATCGTCCAGCCCTAATTTTACCTCATATTTCATTGTTAAAAGCAGTTGCACAGACCCAAAATTAAATATTTTTTTATGTATTTCATTATGTCAGTTTCTAAACAAGGAAGACTAAGGGTATTTACATTTATGTATTCGGCAAAAAATGTCTATAATATTATTATAACAAGTGCCTAGATTTTTTAAATTTTTATAATTTTATAATTTTTTTTTGTAATGTGTGATAGGTATTAATTTTAAAGGTGTGCTGATTGTACCAGTTTTTTTGTTTGTTTTACATAGTGTGATTTCTGATTAACTGTAATGAATTAAAATTTCGTAACGATTGTATCCAGATTTTTTACTTAACACAGGCGTTAAAGCGCTATCAGTAGGGTTGGGTATCGTTTGAATTTTATCGATTCCGATTCCGATTCTGCTTAATGATTCCGATTCTTATCGATTCCTAGTTCAGTTCCAATAAGATAAAAAATCCAATATAAAAAAAAATTAAGTCAAACATTTAGATGTCAAACATTTATTCTGTCTTTTTACAAAGCATTCTGTTGCAGCTGAATAACACGAGCAAAAATCAGCAGCCTACAGAACACTGCAAGAGAAATTTTGCCTATGCTTTAAAAAAAAAATACTACAGCAAAAACAACTAGATTAATATAAATTTCAAATATTAAAGTGTTAAAGACAAGTAAACAGTCAGTAATAAGATAGGAACAAACAAATCAATTAGCAATATCATAAATAAATACAACTGAACAAAATTTCAGGTACAGAAACTGTAATTAAAAGTTTAAAAACACTGCATAGTTTTCTTTTCATAAATAAAATATAGATTAATCAATTAAAGTTATTAAATATATTCAGTCAAGATCAGTGAATGATTTTCTTTTGTTCTTTGATTAACATTAATGACAGGCAGCGCATTTATTAGGCTGCTGTCTCTTTAACACCGAACGCACGCAGATCTAAAAATACTGTACATGTGTGTTTTCTTTCTCATCTGTTTACGTTCACGTAAGACAAAAACGGCTGTGTTTATGATGATATACTGACGTAGTTTTCTGCATATTGGTCGACAAATATGAAAGAAGTCAGTTTCGGCCCGGTTCTAAAATGGAACCGGTTTTCGATACCCAACCCTAGCTATCAGATCAACATGAACTTGACTAGTCCAATATTTAAAATGTTGGCTAATATAGTTGGTTCTGACCTGTAAAGAGTGAATAAACATTCCGCACCAAGACCACAGAAGAACCGTGTGGAAATCTCGACCTTGCCCTTTACAGCTACTATTGTTTGACCTCTTTGTTGAGCGATAACTTCAAAATCACTGGGCCAAGGGCCAGCAGAGCACAGCCTATAAACAATGTTTTAATCAAATATAGGTATGTTTTCAAGGACAAAGCCTAACAATGGTCATTTAAACAGCCAAAAGCACTTAGAGCACTTTTTCAAGGGCTTTGGAATGACCGTTTCCAAGCAAAGTGGTGTCCATCAAGTTTCAGCCAAACAAAAACAACAATGTCTGAGCAATGTGTGTTTCTCTGCTACCTAATCATTACCACGGACACCCAGACACAAACATCTCCCAACCATTTCCAGAGTCTTTGGAAATTGTATCGTGTTAGACAACGCCTTAAGAAAAGCGCTAAATCTGGCTGTGAGAGTTGCATGAGTCTGAGAGGAATGTGATCAGCTGCATATGCACACAGTACTTCTGTTGACTAAGGTTATTTACACAGCGATGTCAGAGATAGCAGGGACTTCTCATGGAAAACACAGTGAAGAAGTCAGTGTGTTTGACAGGATCTCATCCCTACCTTGTCTGGTTATGTCTGTAAAAAGTATTTCTACAAACAATATGTAACGGTTGTAATCATCAAACAAAATTCCCTCCCTGTATGGCCAAACATATTTTGAGATGCAAAATAAACGGGTTTAGGCCAACTTGATGATGAGGAATCTGTGTTATGGTTTTGACAAAGAAGACATTTACTTGCTGCGAAAAAAGTGGAAGGTGTACACATTGCAGCAGTGAATAATAATACAATATATTAGGGTTGTCACAATATCAAATTTTCACTACACAATTATTGTGGCCAGAATAATTCACAATAACCATATCTATAGAAATGTTGAATAAGTACAAAACATCGATCAGATGATACATTTCAAGGCATTCGTCCGTTTTTTGTCCTTAAAACACTAGCGTGTGTAACTGTCTGTACTCTATATGTGCGCCTGTAAGGGAGAGAGAGTGGGAGAAATAGAGTATGTGCTTTCTGTACATAATAAAAAAAAAGTTTGGCCAAAAAAATTAAAATAATCTGTCGTTTTTAATAATGATAATAATAATAATAATTCATTACATTTATATAGAGCTTTTCTAGGCACTCAAAGCGCTTTACATTGTGAGGGGGGGATCCTAGCACTTCTTCCAGCAGCAACCTAGTTTTCCCAGGAGGTCTCCCATCCAGGTACTGACCAGGCTCAACCCTGCTTAGCTTCAGTGGGCGACCAGTCTTGGGCTAAAGGGTGATATGGCTGCCAAGTAAAATAAACTTGGCATAAACTTTTTTTATCTTATTGTTTACTATATTTGTTTGCTTGGCCAGTGTCATTGTGGGTTTTGGTTATTTTGCTGTTTTAGGCTGTAAGGAACTTTGAAATAGGCTAACTGAAATAATTTGGAAAAGTGATATGGAACTGTAATGCGGTCAAGACCTGTCTAGAACTACATTTGCCGTGCGTTTCCCTGAAAAGAATTGCACACCTTAGAACATTCGTCAGCCAATCAGACTAAAGCATTCAATGGTCCCGTAGTACAATAAATAAATGCTACCAATCACATTCTTCTTTAAATTGACTGTTTTATGACAAGTGGCAAATAGCTGCATAGTGTGACACCCCTACATCACATTGATTTTTGTAGCCTATATCATGTTTAATGTGTTACATTTTAATCTTGTTATTAGTTTGTATGGCTGCTACCCTAACCAGAACTCTGAACAGGATAAACTTTATTTTTGGGACCAATACTCAATATTAATTAGCCTAACTATTAGCTATGACTTTTGCCACAATAACCACCTAATTAGCTGCTTATTAATAGTTAGTAAGATAGTTAAGTTTAGGCATGGGATCTAAAATATCCGCCCGGAGCTGCTTCCGTGTACAACAGTGAGCGCAAGCTAGATTAAATTGATTATTACATTTTAAATATGGTTATTTTTCTTACAAAAACGCATCGATTTGCTACAGGAGGCCTTTGTATACCCCCCGGAGCCGTGTGAGACACTTTATTTTTTAATGGATGGGCGCTTTTTATTTCACTTCTTTTGGACTGAAGCACTGCAACACCCACTGAGTGCCATTAAACAGCTTGAAAGATCAAAGACAATTTTTAATATAACTCCAACTGGATTCGTCTGAAAGAAGAAAGTCATATACACCTAGGATGCCTTGAGGGTGAGTAATTTATGGCCTAATTTTCATTTTTGGGTGAACTAACCCTATAATATATGTAGCGGTGGGCAATATCACCAAGATCATATATCATGATACGAGTAATTTTATTTCACAGTAACAATATATATCACAATATTTATTTTAGCTTTAAATATAGTCTTTATGCTATCAAAATGTTTGATACCCTAGAAATGTCATAATTCTTGTCATCAGTGTCAATATCACAAAAAAACGAATACTAGCCTAAATTTTAAAAAAAAGCTCACTGAAGACAAAACTTAAGATTTTTCTGGTCGACTAGCAGTTATTCATTTGAAGCATTAGTCGACTAATCCCACGTTTATTAATAAACCATTTAAATCATAATAATGAGCCTTTAATTGCCTACATAAGTGATCTAATCTAATTGCCTAATACGCACTCAAGCGCACACATAAAGCTTGCCACAGCACACCAGCAGAAGTAATGATTATGAATGTGTTGGGGAAAAACAGTAAGAAGGCTGCATTAACATTTTAATAATTTGTTGATAAACTAGTGTTTTTTTTCCTGCGACTAAGCGACTAATAACATTTGGTTGACCAAGCCTCTTCTGGTCGACTAACGGTTAGTCGACTATTAGGGGGCAGCCTTAATAAAAACACTGCATATTCTTCATTGTGTAATTAAATATATATATTTCTTCTCATTAAAGTTACAAAAATAATTTATTCAAGAGCAGCGAGAGATTTTCTCTCTTTTGTAGTTTGATTAACATGCATGACAGACAGCAGGAATTTTAGACTGCCGTCACTTTAAGAGCGGCCCAGATCCAATATTCTGTGACACATGTGTGTTCTTTCTCAGCTGTTTGATTTCACATAAGACCTAAAGTACTGTGTTTACGAGGATACTTGCAAAGACGGGCATTTTGACACATACAAGTAGGGATGCATCGATCCGATACTCAGGATCGGTATCGGCTCCGATACTGGCATTTTCTGCCGGATCGGGTATCGGTCAGACGACCCGCTCCAAATCCGATATTGTGCTTATACTATTCTGTGTTATTGTTAAGCCCCACGAAAGTACAAACACAGTATAAAGCACCATAAAGTCAAAGTCCAAGTGTTCTGAAGCTGTTCCATAGTTCAGTGTGAGGTACAGACGAATAATTATGAGGTACAGACGAAGTCATTAAATTCAATTTAGTAAACTCTTCTCTCCGCTGCGGCTGTCTGTCATCCTCCATTCAGCATTCAAACTGCGTGTCGCGTTTGGTTACGACAGTCAAGACGATGAAACTCTCTCCAAGAGCGCACAATAACTGAGATTTAAGCGTTTCTTGTTCTGTCCTATACGACTATTAATCATCTTCTAATGTTCAGTAATGGAGGCAGCAACATATGATAGATAGGACTCCTCTATCTATCATATGTTGCTGCCTTCATTACTGTGCTATACATTTAAAAGAAATGTCTTTTAATTTTATAGTTTTTATTTATATATAAATACATTTACTTGCTTTCATTAATGTATTTTACAACAATACAGAGAGCAATGTGTAACATTTGACCAGATTTAGTCCTACACTTATTACTTTTATTTGTTCCCCACTAAATAATGTTATTTCACTATGTTTAGGTTTTATAAAATTGTGCACTCATGATGTTTCTAGAATAAATGTGCTGCTAAATTATACACTAACCTAGTTTATAATAGTATTTTTGTCATAGATTATTATATATTTTTTCAATTGTTATTTTTCATTAAAATGAAGTTGTCTATATTTAGTAGGTTGTGTTTAACACACAAAAGAGTGACGGTCAGGCCAACACACAGAAGTATAGAAATTCTACACTGATTTAAAAAAAAAACTGCGCTGGATCGGAATTGGCCGATACTCAGAATTTTCTGGACCGGATCGGATCTGAAAAAATGGTATTGTTGCATCCATACAAGTGTGTGTATTTAACCATTCAAGGCATACAAAACATAAAAAATAATGCTTTTCAATACTCCCATGCTTTATGAGCACCGTCTTCACATGCACGTGCCTCACTGACAGCATTAAGAAACAGACAGCGCACACATATAGTGAAATGAGCTTGCTTTTGCTGCTGATTGCATTTGAACGGCTTAAAATCACTTGTTTTTAAACTGCAATGCTTAAACACGTGTGCAAACGATTTGTTTTCGTGACTACAGAGCACAGCAATGTCACACAAGCATGTAACCGCGAGAGAGGCAATAGTCCAAAATTTCTATAGGTTGACAAATTTCTACCAGTTAATTGTGTATATCGCCCACCCCTAAATATATGCTTTGCAAGTACTGATAAACAGTCAATATTCTAGTAATATGCATGCTTATAAACAATTAAGTTAATACTAAGAATAGGTCCTTAAAATAAAGTGTTACTGATTTCAATGGGAATTTCTGTTTTTCCTAAAAAGGTCAAATAAATCTAGTAAAACTTCTGGAACTACCTATTCGGTCCTGACATTGGACCCTAATAATGTTACCAGGATAGGGAAAGCCCTAGCAGTGTGTGAATAATCAAAAATCACAATATGATGGAACAGTTTTCCATTTTTTACCGAATCCCTTTGGGGAAAAAAACTATACAGAAAAGTGAAATTACTCAAATTTCATACTTCGCTTGCATCTTACACAGATACACTTGACTAGAGCATCTCATAAGGGATGGGTCTCACAAGTCAAGCATCTTACAGCTCTCTGGGAAGTAAATTTTAAACAATAGATAACCAAGTACACGACCCAAGCCTTTTTGAGCAAACGCCAAACCATGTGCCGTCATCTCTCGTCTTGGATGGAAATCTGTGGCCCCTTTCTGTTTTTAACACTGTGTGAAGGCTGGTGGCCTCACAGTCATTGTCTCTTCCTGTTCTTGTTGGTGCAGTTTGCAGAAGACAAAGTTACGTAAAATGTCAAACCACCACAAATTGTGGTTAGTTGGTTTTGCTTTTAATTTAGCCTTGACCATGTTTTCAACCATAAAAGGAAGGGGGGAGGGGGAAGAAGACCTTCCAAATTAAGATGAACTTCCAAATTAACTCACTCAAAAGGCTTTATCACATCATTGAGTACATAGAAAGTATATTTTTTATTTTGTATGCTGTGTTCTTATTGCATAGAAAACACCGGTCAGTACAAATATGACAGAAATGCGGAGAATAACTGAGGTCAGGATTTTTGGAAACTGAAAGTGTCTAGTAAAACAACAATATGGCTTCTTCGTGTAGCTCATGTATCCAATGTTTCATGCTGACTTAGCCTCTCTGTTTTCGCCTGCCGAGGCATCCTGATCTAGAGCAGAGCTTTGCAGAAATTGTCATAATGACATAGTTGGCCGACTTGGCGTGAGTGTCAGGAGCAGATCCAGAGCCTGCGACTCTGCTTTCATTCGCTCTTATTCGCTCTGCAGCCATTTAGAAAGGAAAACATATTAGGTAATTTACTTCTCTGCATTCTGATTGCCAAAATCTCTTAAAGCTTTACTTAAAACGCTATTTACAGTTGCCAGCTTGTGAATAACTACAGGAATATACCGGGTCAGTGAAATAACACAAAAGACTGAATGGAGTAGGAAATAATTTAGGCCTTGAGTCCAAGAAACGAGGTTTTAATAAGGACTGTTTAAGTTTTATCCAACAAGCAAGCAATACAATCTTTGAAATTACCTCTCAAACTAATTTCCACAGTTGGAGCTGAAGTAAACAGCCCCTTGTTTATTCTAAATTTTAGAAATGGCTCATAGATGGATCAAAGAGCTGAGAAACGCACAAGCGCTAGAATGCTTTCAATGTATACAGTTCTGTTACTCAAACAGTTCACCCATTAATGGAAATGATTAATATTTATTTTTCCCAAGAATCTTCACATTGATTTTTCTTATATTTGTTTTGTGTAACATGAAAATAAAAATAAAAATAAAAATAGATGCATATGGGTTTGAAACAACATGAGCAAATAATATTCTTTCATTATTAATTACTTTTTTTCAAATAATATTTCATTTTTGAGTGAACTATTCCTTTAAACTACAGTCAGACAATGCAAATTATGACGACTTTGATCATTAAATCTTTAGGTCATTTAACACAACATCTATATAGCAACAAGTGCTAGGGATGATATGATGTCTAAAGGTTTTTTAAAGAAATTATTACTTTTTTTAACAAAGGATGCATTCAATTGATCAAGTGACAGTAAAGATTTTAAATGATTACAAAATATTCAATTTCAAATAAATGCTATTTTTTGGGGACATTTTATTTATAAAAAATATGAATAAAAAAATTATAAGAATATTCAGCAGCAGAACTGTGTTCAACATTGATAAGAAGAAATGTTTCCTAAGCACCAAATCAGCATATTAGATTGATTCCTGAAGGATGGAAACTGGGGTAATGGCTGCTGAAAATTCAGCTTGCATTTTGCATACATTTTACACAATGTATTAACACAGAAAACAGCTATTTTAAATTGTAATAATATTTCATGATATCATTGTTTGTACTCTTATCTTTATTAAAATACAAGCAGTCTTAGTGAGCATCAAAGCTTCTTTTAAAAACATTGAAATCATACCAATCCAAAACATTTGACTGCCAGCATAGGTTAGAGCTTTGTCAAATCTTCAGATGGCATGCCCACAAACCATCTGATACATATTGCACACAGAAATGGCAAGAGTTGGCAGAAGTTTGCAATATAATATTAATTTATTCTGTGTTGTCTATACAACCTCTCATAGACTTCTGACCACTGAACATTGCTACCTTACTGCAGTTTTATTGATGTATGTTACATAAAAAATGTGAAAACAATACAACTACATTTATCTGTACCTTACTACAGAAAAAAAATGTTGTCTACAGTGCTAAAAAGTCAGTCCCTGCCTTGGGTTGAGTTTGACATTTGCAAGATTTTCAAAAAATGTTTTCCATACAACATTTTTGTACCTGACCTATGTATAAAATAAACAATAATTAAAATGCATAAAAAAGGGTTGATTACTTAACATTCATGTCAGAACAAATGGGTGGCTCTTGGCTCAGATTTTCTGCCTATAGTCAAAAGTCTGTTTATGCAAGACTAATTAGTGACAGAATAATGACTCCAGATTAAATTCTAGCTGAAAACGTCCTTGATTCTGAACGTAAACTAAACTTGCATAAAGTGGTTCTATTTTTTAAAACAATGTGCTGACAACCTCAAAATTCCACAGACAAAATTATTCAGAGCATATGTTCACAGTAGAAGTGCAATCCAGGCGAGTCGTGTGTGCCATGAATCAGAGAGAGAGGTCAGACGTTAAATGGGTCAATGATTTAATAAAATAAAATTACTACACTAAACAAAAACAAAAAAAACACACATACAATCAATATGCGACTGGAGCTTGGAGGAAATAGAGCAACTAATATGGGAAACTTCATTTCAATTTAACCTCATAATGCCCTCAAGCAGTTTGGACTGAGCTAATCAAGACCCTGGTTGACACAAACACACACACAGTAAACAAACTGGTCCTTATTTAAAGATTTGGAATTTACACAGAAAGAAGAACTTGGACCAACCAGAATGGAAGTTCCTGCAGCACTTCAAGAAAGAGGGTTTTTTTCCAACATGCAAATATGAAATAAACAAATTTGAAGACCTTTTGACTAGTGTGAAAAATAGCGACAGCTTTCAAGATTTTGAACAAAAAGTTATTATTATTATTTTTTTTTTAAAGGATCCATTTGGGAGCTAGCCTGCTCCTCCTTAAAGTCATACATGAAGCTGCATCGTTTTGGGTTTCTCCAAGCAAAGCATTTTTGTTTGGTTAAAAAAAAAAAAAATACTGTGAGGTCAAAAGTTTGAGACCACAGAGAAAATCTGGGATTCTTAAGCACGTCAGTCAAACACAATCAAACAAAAGATTATTACACATACTTCAGAGGTCAACCAGAGTCCTTTCTTCAAAATCACTTGGCAAAATAACTAGTAGTGCAGTAGTTAGCATGTTGGGAGAGGCTGCTGAGATTCCTCACATATTTTCAGCCCTTTGCGTGATGTCAAGAGACATTGAAAGGAGAAAGCTTATTCAGAACTGGTTCTATTTTTGTTTTCTATAAAAATACAGAAACAAAATTATTTTCATGCATCGGTTATTATTATTAATAGGTCTTCACCGTCTGCATTCTTTCACTGATGTGGAAGGAACATCATAATGGAGCACTGTAATAATATTTCCTTCACCACATGAGTGCTTGAACCAAATGTGATGTTATCAGTTCAAATTAGACTCAATCATTCACTTAATCAATCCTAACGGTTCTTCGGTGAACTCAAAATGAAACGATTTTGATTTAGAAATGTTCTTAATTATGTACAATGCCATTGAAAAGTTTGGGGTCTGTAAGAGTGAGGCTCCGGCTGGCAAAAATAATGTAGTTGATGTCTATTAAAATCCATTGCATTAAGAAACATGTAATCTTTGCTAAGATTACTAAGAAGTGCACTACTAATCAACTGACCGTTATTAGGCCACCCTTTAGTTGTTAAACAACACGACAAGGCCATCTGTAGAGCAGATTCCCACATATGAGGAAAACAGATCAGTGTTAAAAGATCCCATTGAAACCTGAGATCAGTGAGAAATGTTCACCTATTGTCACTTTGCCTGTACTGATTTTGTTTGCAGTCAAGACCCGACATGACCAAGCAATGTCCACTCACACCTGTGCAAAGTACACTTATTACTCTCCATACTTCCTGATGGGTTCAATTTCCAATCCAGCGCTTACATAACTCTGTGACAACATGATGAATTACTGACCAGAGGGGGGAGGCACTCAAGGCCACGAAAGCAACCTGTCTGCCAGCCGGCCGGCAGCCCACGCCACACATTTACTCTAACCTACAGCTGGGAAAACAAATGACTATTATGCCCCATGTAACATGTATCTAAAAGTAAAAACCCATACTTTTTCCTTTGAGTCTCAGTGCTTATGTTCTCAACAAAAAGAGATTGAGAATGTAAAAGGGACATGTTCTAACACATCTTCCACTCTAGTATGTATCTTAAGGAGGTTGTGTTTGAGATTAAAAACTCTGCCCTACGGTGTTATACAATTAAGGCCCATCATTCGGATAATCACATGGATGACAAAAAAGATCTAAGAGAAAAGATCTAAAAGAGTTTTGCTAAAAGCCATATTAACCAATCATAAAAAATGTAGCCTACTTCTGAATGTGCAATTTGCTTTTGGCTACTAACAATACAAGCATGAGCTAATGGGTTGCTCACCTGACATAAAACTTAGCCAATAAAACAAACACAACTCTGACTCCCTTACTAATTCCAGTAGTATAATAAAAATAACTGCTAATACAAATACAGTAAGTTCAATAAGTGTCAACAACCTGAAATCGAGAGGAGTAAATATGGAAATGAAGCTAACCCAAAACAGGATTTGTAGACAACTTCTAACATTTGCACTTTATTCAAACCAGCAGAGTCGTGCAGTAGAGCATGACAGAGCAAAACTGGTACTAACCTAACGTTTTCCACTTTAATATTTGTTTACCTAATACCTGCCTAACTTCTTGCAAGGGAGGTGCTTCTTATTAAAGCTGCGGTAAAAGCACTAAAAGGTGCACTCAGTAAGTTTTTGTTAGTCTTTAGCCTGGCTCTTATTCATCTTACTATAGTTTTTTGACACTATTGACACTATTATTGTTGTTATTAATAATATTATTAAATCGGGTCATCGCACAGCGTGTCATGTGATGTAAACATGACGGCGCCCATAAGGGGGCGACCCGCTTCCTGTTAAATAAAACGACTTTTTCTAGAAAACTGACATGGTTTGGACTCTCCATCTTATTTCAGTGCATATCATTGTAATAAGACGTGCCAAACGTGCGGTTTATTTCTTTAAATATATTTTTTTTATTCATCAGCAAAAATAACTGAGTATACCTTTAAAGGGGCTTCTTTGGAACTGAGCCACAGCAACTAGTACAAACTGTGTTAAAAACAATCCAACAACGTCAAAGCCACTTACATCCGAAAGGTAAACAATAATACTGTAGTGGCAGAGCAGGGAGTCATTAATCTTGACGTAAACGCCTGGAATTTACTGGTTTGGACAAGCCGAGCCAGTTTGCGACACTGGCGCCTAGTCAAATATTCATCTGATCGCAAGTTTTGTTTTTTTTTCTTTTTTCCACTTGGATACAGTTTCTTCTTTTAAAACGATGCTAAAGTAACTCGCTCGCGCCGTTTCATTGGAAACGGAAACGCGAAGTGACACTATAACTGATCCATAAGAAGCGCGTTGAACTCACCCATACTGTCCTTCGCTACGAGACCGTCTTGATCTGATGTGTACAATCTGCCGTCCTGGTAGCTGATGTTAGCTAGCAGGCTGGATGCTAGCGTTAAATCCTACTTGTGCGTGGAATCGTGTTGATGAAGTGCTTGTTAGCGAGTTTATTTGCGTTACTAATCCATTCGACTTGGTTTTGACGTTGGCCTGTCGTTTAAGTATGAGGTATGATTCTTGAGAGTACTGTGCAGGAAGTTATCCCGAAGTCTCCACCTTTCTTAGATTTGCCTCCGCGATATTTCATCGGGAGGATCCCGCGAGAAGTCAGATTTCCTCGCTGGAATGCAAAAGGCTGAGGTGTGACATTTTAGTGTAAATGGGTTATTAAAGCACAAATGGCCATATCCACGCAAATATTGCAGTGATTTACCAATATAAAAATATAATATAATATATATTTATAATATAATGTTATATTATACCTATACATAGCCTAGTTATACTTTGCTAATTTGTACAGCAAACATTGTAAATTAACTGGAAATATACTCGTATTTTTTATTGTATATAAGAAGGAATTTTACTTGAAGTGTATTAGTAATGAAAAAGGCGAATTTTTGTTTATCATGTCTTAAATATTTTAATACAAAAAAGGATTATGTTGCATTTACATTGGGGGTGGGGGATACCAGTCAATCTGCAGTCACTTTGTCATGATTTTGTCAACAGAGTATGTAGGCGGTGAAGTAGCTGTGAAATCTCGTCTTCTCTCAGCTGAATGTCTCTCTGTGGCTGAATTATTTGCATTAAATTTGGCTATTAAGCTGTTAACGGTAAACTGAAATTGCCTCAATCAAAGCCAATTTCCATAACCATGTACTTCCCTAAGTCTTATGGCAGGTTTAAAATTATATCTGCTCAGCCTATGTTCATGATTACAGAACAACCACAAAGAATTACATTTACTGAGAAAGAATGGTAGCATTACACTACGACTTACACTGGAAGAGGGCTTATTAGCATCATCTGAAGGTAACATGAGACCCTTTTTATACAAGGCCTACAACATAGTGGAATAATATGCAAACTAATTTTAACACATTTTTGTATTCTGTTTAGGATATGAACCATAAAAACTAAGGTTTGTTTGAAATGTATACAATATAATATAATGTAAGGAAGGAACCATGGAGATATAGATCACATGGTGCTGGCACTGTTAGCAGCACTACATTTATTATTGTTATAGTGAAAACCTATGCAGTAATAAAGGAAAAACATGAAAAATAATATGCAAAATGGTCAGATTATATTATATTTATGAGAAAGCAAGTAACCAAAAAAGTTCAGAGAAAAGCTCTGTATCATTCTGTGCTGTACTTTTAGAGGCTATTTTGACAATCTATTATTTACAACCTGTTTAAAACGTAATATTCTATTGTATTACATGACAATTCATAAAACATACATTTGCTGTGAACTGTACCAAATATTGACACACACACACACACACATCAACCCACAATTTACATCTATCTACATAATAGATATCCATCTAGTGGGGTCGTAAGATCCAATGGTTTCCTAGGAATGGAGCTCCAGAATGAAGTCATGCTTTCCATGTCCTCCCTAATCCCTAGACATAAACAACATCGAAACTTTATGAGTAGTTCTGAAGCACAGATCTTAGATTTATATGTGCTTAATCTATCCCCTCATAAACACAGTTCAGAACTAGTAACAGCATTCCAAGACTGTTGAAGGGCAAAGGGTGGCCGTACTCCTTAATAGGTCCTTAATATATTGCTTGATGTTTCAGTTAGTTTGTTTTGTTTACCCTCTTTATACAGTCCTGTGACGTTAGTGGCATTTCTTTCAATATATTCCTGTGGTTTTTGTCTCTCTCTGCTGGGCACTCCAAGCAATTGCTTAGACCTGCTTTCTTTTAAACCATTGAAACATTCACTTTAAATTGCCTTAGTACCAATTGGGTAAACGTATCTAGTCCTAATCTTTTGCCTCCCTTAAATAAATGTCATTATTTATTGTATAAATGCTTTTCAAAATCAAATCATTAAATAAGGTTCACGATATCGTAAAATTCTCAATATATGTCTTCAAATGTTTTTTTCAGCCAGCAGAGGGCAGAATATGAACAATTTACAAAACTAAGACAGGGTGGAATGACGCTGTATTTTCTTTTATATTAATAGTGTATTTTCTTTAACTTACTTTCTGTTCTCCATATGACTTTAAATGTCTTAGTTTGCACAAGAAATCAAATCAATCAAATAATCAGGGGCGGTTTCTCCATTAGGGCGATTGGGCGACGCACCACCAAAGCGCGAAAGGGAGAGCCGCCACTGCAAATAATATAATATATAATAATGATTTACACATAATTTTTTAAGGCATTTTGAGTATTGCTGTTCTAAGTATTGACATATTGACATAATGACTGACATATAATTATAAAATATAATTTGGTTGTGTAGCTTCAGACATATTCATGATCTGAACTACTACAGACACATCGCTTTATATCCTGTAGCAGATGCTAACAAAAATCTGGTGTCAGCACACATAATAAAAATGTAGTAAAATATTAAAGCTTTCACTCCACAGTGCTGGTGGAATGTTGTATGTTTAAAGCACTAGGTGGTGTGTGAGTGCACAATGGCACAAATAAGCATATTGTTGTACATTTCAGCATGGATGCACTAATGTTAGTCAGAGCAAGGCATTATGTCTTACCCCATCGTCTAACTCACTAACCCACTTAGAGCGAGTTCCCGGGGCAGAAACAGTGTAGCACGTGAGAGCATTTCCCCGTTTCATACTTTTAGTTCTCAGATGCACGTGTAGGCCTGTGCCAGATGGTGTGCTCTTCATCTGCCAGTGGGCTCTGAGCTCTGCCTGTCTGAGACACACTGGAAATGATCTCCTGTCCTTGTGCCAGTGACACAAAAGAGCCGTATGCTGTTTGCATATGTCTGAGGCCTGAGAATGACTGTTTGGATGAGGTACATTCTTTCAAACAATAATGCAAATGAGACTGGACAGTGTAGGTATAGGCATAGGCCTACTTACATGCATTCATGTGTGTACATGCATGAATTATTTCTAATTTAGTTTCGGTATTGTATTATGATTTTTATTAATTAATTAATTATTATTACTAGTAGTAATAATAGTAATAATTCTAGATATGTTTTTAAATCTTGTGTATATGTATGTGTAACTGTGTCTATAACTACTGTATAATAGTGAGTTGCAACGCCATCGGTTTAACCAATGAGAAGTTAGCTACAAGGGTGACATCACTCATATATGACCACCACCCTGAGGTGACAATAAAGTGTAAAAATATTTTATTAAAATTTCTACATAGATTACCTGTAATATGTAATCATTCCATAGCATAAATTATATGATTTAACATAAATGCATGTAAATGTAGGCCTATTATTTATTCAACATATGTAATATTTTTATATAAAAACCTTAATAAATAAGTTATTATTTACATATTTTTTATATCTGTCTTTTGCATGTTTCGTTACATTTTGTGAGTGTGTATGTGTATGTATGTGTACCTGTTTTTATATTCTGGTGGGGACTTAAACCTGAATACACACAGACTCATGGGGACTCGTGTCATGGTGGGGACCTAAATTGAGGTCCCCACGGGTAAACAAGCTAATAAATCAAACAGAATTAAGTTTTTTGAAAATCTAAAGATGCAGAAAGTTTCCTGTGAGGGGTAGGTTTAGGCGCAGGGTTGGTGTAGGACAATAGAATATACGGTCTATACAGTAGAAAAACCATTACCCCTATGGAGAGTCCCCACAAGGATAGCTGACCAGACAGTGTGTGTGTGTGTGTGCGTGCAGACTTTTTAAGCGAACTAGTGAAGACAAAATACAAAAGTTGATTAAAAATCAATGTTGAAATTAAATTCACCCGTATTCCACCTGTCTTATTAGTACGCTAAGCATCTTTTTTTTTTACTAATAAGGTGTTGCCCTTTCTTATGCTCATCAAGGCTGTATCTATTTGATCAAAAATACAGAAAAAAAATTGCATTTTTTTGAAATGTTATTTAAAATAACAGTTTTCTATTTTAATATACTTTAGAATATAATTTATTCCTGTGAAGCAAAGGTGAATTTTCAGCATCATTACTACAGTCTTCAGTGTCACATGATCCTTCAGAAATCATTCTAATGCTGATTTATAATCATTGTTGGAAAGAGTTTTGCTGCTTAATAGTTTTTGGGACCTGTGATACTTTTTTCAGGATTCTTTGATATAAAAAAAAAAAGTTAAAAAGAATAGTGTTTATTCAAAATAGAAATTTTGTGTTACAATATGCAGCAGCACAACAGTTTCAACATTGATAATAAATCACCATATCAGAATGATTCCTAAAGGATCATGTGACACTGAAGACCAGACTAGTAATGGCTAATGAAAATTCAGTGCTGCGTCACATAAAATTAAATTTTTTTTTAAGTACATTCAAATAGGAAACCAATATTAGAAATTGCAATAATATTTCACAATAATACTGTTAAAAAAACATTAAAAATCTTACTGATCCCAAACTTTTGAATGGCAGTGTGTGTATATATACTATTTGTACATATATTCATATTCACATATTATTTTAATATGTAAATTATAAAATTTAAAATAAACAGTATTTTTTTATTCAGCATGTTATATATGTTTTTACACATTTTATACAGGCCTTTTATATTTAACTTTATATACGTTGCAAGGTTAAAATGAAGTCACATTGTCCAATTTACTGTAAGAATTTACACAATGTGTGCCACAATGATAATAATTAACTTTATTACTTTGTGTGTGCGTACGGTACACCTGTGCAACACCTTAGTCATACTATTTGTCAGTCTAACGCCCTGTAGGGTAGACTCCACTTACACCACGACTCCCCCAGTATCCTCCCGGAAACCGGCTCGTATCAGGCCAGCGATACGGCGTGCGGCGCAGACAAGCAGCCAGTGGCGAGTTTCGGTCGTGACGTGTGTCGCCAGTACCCGCCCATCATCCGCAGCCCGTCTTTGCGGCACAGGGAATCCGTAACCTGGACAAACGGCAGCCAGACTTCAGTCCACAGATCCATCCATCATCGCTATGGGAATTATAGCGTTCTTCTTCCAAAACGAAGCGCTTATCCCCTACTACTTGAAACCCGTGCACGCCGGGGCACAGACTATAAAAAGGCGTCAGTGGACGGAATTTGTACACTGAGGGAATAAGCCAGCAAAGGGACAATACCTCACAACAATGTGGGTGTCCTGTTGATGCGGAGATGCTGATGCTCCACCTATGAAGCCGAAAAGTAACAGATGTGGACCTGGGCATATTTAAACAAGAGTGATTCCACTGGGACAATGCCTGGGAAAATGTCTATGACTTGTTCGCTGATAATGGTAAGTGGAGGATACATTTATTTACGCATTATGCTTCTCTTGTCCTCTCGAATATTCTGGCTTTTGTTGGATTTAAAGGGACAGTAGAGGTACCTGGTGTCGCTCTTAGTGTCTACTACTGTAGTGAGGGTGGAGCCCAAACAAAAGATGAGGACAGGATAATAAAGGAATTATTTTCCTTTTAAACGAATTAATAGTTAAGGTGGCACACCTAGGCTTATGTCACAGCTTAAATGGATAAACACAATCTTAAGAGTATTATTGTTGGCTATTGTTTGTGGTACTAATTTCACATATTATCCTACATTAGTCGATATTTAATAATAATAACGCTGAATAACAATTCTATCAAACGTGGAATTGTTAAAGGTTAAATTAGGGACACTACCTGACCTATTTTAAGATGTATTAAAATGGGAAGTATATTTGTTTTCCTCTTGAGTATACATTATTTCACATTGTTGTAGTTGTTATGTTTTAATAATATTCCTACTTATTAGTGTACAGACATTTGTTTTACTTAAAACTGCTGCCTTGTTAAAATTTAAAAAACATTCACTTAATGATCCTATGTTGTTTTTGTTTTGAAGATATTAACCATTGATATTTTTTCATTAAATCAAAGTGATTCGTATGACTTACTATGCCTATAGTCATGGTTTTGATGTCATTGGCTTGATATTTTCTATACGTTTTCATTCTAAAGACATGTGCATGACATATGTTATTGTTTCATAGACAATGCCATGTTGACATGATTTAATATGCCTATTGTGTTGTAAAGATTTACATTACTTAATATCCTCATGCAATAGGAAGTCAGCTGAGGTTAATTTGGTATCTCTCTTTAGACTGGCTCATCCATTAGCAGGCCTTTATCAGGGGACCTTTAAATCCCATAATGCACACAGCTTACTGTTGCTGCTCAGTTTTCAAAAATTGGATTCAGTTGTTTGATACCCATGCAGGCTAATATGCATTGTTAGTCTCACAACGCCAGAAGGTTTAGCGGTTTAAATCATCCATGCACCCTTGAAAAATGTATTTATTGGCATAGACGCAAATGATGCAATGTGTTTGGCAGGTGGCCTGACATTTGCAGGAATATTCCTCGCTCATTCATGCCGCCTACAGACTCGTTGGCTGTTGTCGATTATTAAATGGGCATGAATGCCTCCAGACAGGGAGTGTTTGTTCTTGCTTTGCAGTCTTCAGTTATGATGTATCAGAGGAGTAACAGGTGCCCTGTTTGTCTAGCAGAGTCTGGCACATGAGTCCTGATGATATCACATCTGTCCCCGTGTCTGTTCTTGTAGATTTGCATGCTATGTTTGTCTTGAGGACAACAAACGTTCACAAATCTATCCTGAAGTTCATAGGCAAATTCACTGAGACACACCCCAGATTAGGGGGTTGTTCTTTGACACTTTTACATTTGGTCTCCCCACATATGTTCAATATTTAGTTACATCATTGATTACTCACTAAGTGTAAATAAATGTGAAGTTATGTAATTCTGCATGCACAGATTGCAAGCTCATGTATCAGCGAAAAGCCAAGTCCATTTACTCAAGGGTTAGTCAGGAAACCCCTTGAGTCATTACAAAACATCATGGCTCATAAGAGCAGCTCAGTCAACAATCAAGCCTTGCAAAGTGTAAATTATGGTTTTAAATATCCCGCTTAATATATATTCAGATAAATCTATTGTTAATTGAAAATTTTAGTTTGTTGAACTTTTAGACAAAAAAAAATAATATATATATATATAATTAATAATATTTAATACATGAGACTTTATGGCTCATATAGTATGATATAGTGAAATACAGATACATAGTGTAAAAAAACATCTCAGTTTTATTTAGAAGCACCAAACTGAGCAAAATTGCCAAATGTGGTGTAGTAATTGATATTTACATGGCCAAAAGTATGAGGTTCTGATAGCTTATAACAGTATAACAGAATACTTGCATAAAATGCATGTAAATATCAGTTGTCTATATCTCTAAATATATTTGATATTTTAATGCATAATTTTATTATCAAAGCGCTATTTTTTTTTTATTATGTATAGGGCAAAACAGTGCAATAAAGCCTCTTTTATCATGTTTGACACTTAAATTTTAACATGATTTTCCAAAAAAAAAAAAAAGTATGGATAATCAAGTAAACATTACAGTAAATCCATGTTCATCATGAAATATTATTAACAAAGTTATTATGTTCACTTAATAAAAATCTGTAAAGATCGCAGAGGGAAAAATTGTGTACCACAACCTGAAGAGGACACTTTTAGAACTATTCTAAAAGGCCATTAACTTGATAAAAAAAAACAGATGACAGAAAGCATGTAGCAGATTGTGTATAACACTTTTTTTCAGCAAAGTTTAATCATATTAATAATAGAGGCCTTAGAAATTAATGTATCAAATGTTGTAGGCTTCATTGTTAATATCTGTTTTCTAGCTATTTTCTGATCAACAGAAGATAAAATCTTAGTCTTAATTGAGTTTAAGAAGCTTTTTTTGCTTGTTTGTTGTTTCTCATGGCCTTACAGGTAAATAATATGTCTGTTTAACATTTAGAATAAATATTTATGAATTCTTTTGTGTATCATATGAGTTTCTATGAAAATGGCACTTTGAAAGTCACAGCTATGAAAAGGGTTCGTTTTGAATTGGTGCCAGAACTACATATTTCCGAATGCTGAGACATTACACAGACATGGATGGCAAGAATGCGAATACACTCTCACATAAGAAGTCATATTTATATAAGCTTCCATAAAAATGTCCAAATTAGGTTTCGTACATGTGCCCTTTTAACTCAGACGCTGTTTAGGGTGGGATGAGAAGGTGGAGTTGTAACATGTCTTAGTGTTTTGTACATCACGTCCCTTCTTGTGGTTATCGAAAGCAAGAGTGCGTGAAAAATAGTTTCGCTTATCTTGGGTTGCCAGTTCCTCTTTCCAGAACCATTTGAAAGAAAAACCGACTTGTGAGACAACAGTGTACACATTCGTCGCTTTAGAAGCACACTAAGCATACAGACATTGTCCTGTCATCAGTGAAGTTGTCCCCCTCGCTGCCCTACTTCAAATCCTCGTCTGTTAGCTCACTGCTGGCCCTCTTCTAGAGCTAAGGCCGCTGGGAAAGCACAACTTTGTCTAATCGCTATTCATGTTCAGTCTGTCCTCCTGAAACAATCCCCATCACCACACGAAGAGCAACACGTGCATCCGAGCCCAAGCGCTCTGGCATCGTCCCGCGGTTCCCAGCGATGGCAGTATGTGTTGGCTGGAGAATATTAATGTCATGTTTGTATTGATTCAGCCCTCCCCGTATTAGCAAGGAAATTAGTCTCCTGCGCTTTTATACTAGTCTTCTGTGCGGTCTGTTGTTGAGGAAATGTAATAAAACTCCAGGGGATTCATGATCAGCAGTTAATAGAACTTTGTGTTTAGAAACTGATGATGCAGCGAGGCCCATGTGTGCCGCGCTTTCCAGCATCATATTTTTTGGTGACGACTTTTGTACCGAGCCCAAGATGCCTGTCGTGGCCAAAGCCCCATTTAGATGCCTAATTAAAATGTGGGCTAGCATCATAAAGAATATTAGGTGCAGTTAACATGCTGTGCAGTCGGCTTTGCTGGATGCGCCAGAGGAAAGAGGGGGACCGTTATGATCGGAATTTGGCTTTCAATGGGGCATGCTCAAGCTGTAGTAACTTTAGAGCGGCTGTGTTTACAGGCTTCTTGTCATTAAAAGTTATTCTGAAGGTCACCGGGCTGTGGGAGTGCTGTCAACGCATTCCAGGGTTCCCTGTTGTTGGTCTGTAAAGTGTTTTTGCATGGGTGATTTGTTGCAGACTGTGTAAACGTTACACGACTTTAGTGTTTTAGAGAGGAATTATGAGTTGCTTACGTTTCTGCTTGCATAGCTGGCTGAAGAGAACATGCTTGTTAATCCGATGCCACTGATGTCACAATATAAAGTTCTTGAGGTCATCTGCTCCATATTATGACATCAATATGCTCTTTGAGATATTGCTCATTACCTAAACGTAATGCTAATGGCTGTTGTGATATTCTGTTTTTCTCTTTTTCAATATAATCAATGACATTTTTTAAGCCCAATGGGCAATATTTTTGTACAGCATACTGTTGTGTTATTAATGAATATTTATTGGTTAACAGTAAATACACACATTGAAACAATTGTAATAATAATAACATTCTTTTACAGACAAAAAAAAAAGACAAATTCAAAAAAAGACATGAGTATGTAGCCGTCAAACAAATGAAAGAACTTGATTCCTTTGTAGCACCAGTGGTTTTCTTTATAGTTATATTGTTGACTCTTCTCACAATACAAACCGATGATGCAGTGGTCATTCATGCTAAATAGACTTTTATTGTGTGTTTTGATTGTTTGTATTGTCATTGCATAACAGTCTTTTGTTGTTCTTTCATTGCTGTTAGCTGCTGTTCACTGCGGTCAGTGACGTCTTAACCCACACACTGACCCCCAGCCCGACCACAGAGAAGCCCTTGTCTCCTCGACACTACCACCACATCGACCCCGCCACTGGAAACAAGCTGGTGTGCGACAAGTGTCCGGCGGGCACCTACGTGTCCTCCCACTGCACAGAGGGCAGTGTACGGGAATGCAGCCCCTGCCCAGATGACACCTTCACCCGGGGCGAGAACGGTGCTCAGCAGTGCCACCGTTGTCAGAGACGCTGCCAAGCCCCATTTGTCGAGAAAACTCCCTGTACGTCCACCACCGACCGGTTGTGCGTGTGTCCGCCAGGCAGCTTCTCCCAGGGTGGAAAGTGTCAGCGGTACTCATTATGTCCACCGGGGTGGGGCGTCCGAAAGCGAGGGAGTGAGACAGAGGATGTGCGCTGCCGGTCATGTCAGCATGGCACCTTCACCGACGTGGCATCAGATGCTCTGAGGTGCCGATCTCACACAGATTGCTCGTCTCTGGGCTTAACGCTGCTGATCAAAGGCACAGAAAAGACAGATAGTGTGTGTGGGCCAACTCCAGCCAGTTCGGTCTATGGCCTACTTGGAGAGGCCTTCGTTTCCATGGTTTCCAGCACTGAGTCAGCATATAGAGGTGAGAGTGGAAAAAGCTCAGTGAAGAGCTATTCCTCACTGAATAGAGTGTGTCTAGTTTTCTATACTTGGTAGTGTTATATTCGCCTGGTTTGTTGTACAAGTGCATTCCTCCACTGGTTCTGTTACTAACAGCTCCCTCTTTTCAACTTGATTGCTCAACCCCTTCATCAACTTCCCTAATTTGGTGTTTAAATAAAGCAGTGGTTGTATGTGATGTTTTGTATGCTCTTTAGAGGACTCTTTTTTTTTAGCCTGTACGGATGTAGCTGTTTATGAGCTATAGCTTTTAAAATTCCCTGCTTAGTGCCTGCTAGGCACTTATTTCTAGCTTATTGTCTAAATAATAATAATAATAATTATGTTATTAATAATAATAAAAATAATACTAATATAAATTCATGAAAATTATTTAACACCTTTTAATTCGCACATACACTACCTATCAAGAGTTTTAATGCTTGGTAAGATAATTTAAATGTTTTTCAGAGAAAACTCTTGTGCTCAACAAGACTGCATAAATATTTTTGATCAAAAATACAATAATAAAAAATAAATATTGTAAAAGAACTGTTTTATTTTTAAACTATTTTAATATATTTAATTTTATTTTAATATATTTAATTTTTTAACTATTTTAATACTCCAGTCTTCAGTGTCATATGACCCTTCAGAAATCATTCTAAAATGCTGATTTGGTGCTCAAGAAAAATGTATTATCATTATTATTTATTACTTATTATTATCAATGTTGAAACCAGTTGTGCTTTTTCATATTTTTGTGGAAACTGTGATACATTTTTTTCAGAAGCCTTTGATGAATAGAGTTCAAAAGAACCTCATTTATTTGAAATAGACGTAAACTTTTGTAACATTATAAATGTTTTTATTGTCAGTTTTGATTAATTTAACAAATCTTTGCTAAATAAAAGTGTTCATTTCTTAAAGAAAAAAAAAGCACTTACTGATCCCAAACTCTTGAACATTAGTGTATATGTAAAAATATGCAAAATAGTTTTTTTTTTTTTTTTTAAGTGTTTCACCAAAGCAGCCATAGTATTGCCAGTAGTATTAGTCCTTATCTCTTATTTTCAGAACAAAACTTTTTCTGATTCCTCAGTTTGCATTGACTTCCGTTTTTGGGTCAAATCTGAGCAGTTAAGATGGGAAATCCATGTGAGATTATGTTGGCTGAGCAGCACAGCTCCACTTTGCTATCTACACATGCCAGCTTGATGCTGGATTAAAGTTTTAGATGCTCTCCCTTCTGTTTTGTTGTCTAGGTTAAGCTCATCTTTAGGACTGTATTTAATTCTCTCTCTCTCTCTCTGTCTCTGTTTTTGTCTGCAATTATATGGTCTACTCTGCACACAGCAAGTACTGCAGTTTTACCAGCTACAGAGATTCAGGATGAAGCTGGGCCAGTCCTCAGTAGCACAGACACGGCCCTCGACTCTGAAGAAGACATTCCCACAACCACAGCTTCCTCCAAGGCTAGTGATGAGGATGGCGGAATCTTAATCGCTGCAACTCAGGACCTCCCTAAACTGCAAAACAAGTTTTCCTTATCACGAGACCCCCAGCTTGCCAATCAACAGGCCATGGAGACTCTGGCTGAGGGCAAGGCCCAAGGTTTGGGCTACCGGCCCATCCGCAGGGGTGCACCGAGGCCTAGCACGCACAAGCACTTTGACATCAATGAGCACCTGCCTTGGATGATAGTCCTGCTGCTTCTACTGGTGCTGGTAGTGATCGTGGTGTGCAGCGTAAAGCGCAGTTCGCGAGTGCTGAAGAAGGGTCCCAGACAGGATCCCAGCAGCATCATGGAGAAAGCCATCCACAAGAAGCCCAGCTCTCCAGCTCAGACCAAGGAGAGGTGGATCTACTACTCAAATGGACAGGGTGAGTTATGTTTTTGTATTTTTACAGATATATTTCAATGGTTTGTGTTTGCTTACAATTTTTTTGTGATGGAAATAATATGAGATGGGAGGAAGACCTATATTTCATTGCTTTTGTGGGTTTCTCAGGGGAACACAATATTTTTGTAAGAGAACACTATAGCACTAAAATACAATTGTTTCTCCCATCTCATATTTTTTATTTTCCGTCACCATGTCCTCTTAAAAGCTCCAGAACAAAATAGTCTGATAAGTCTGACTCTTTTTTTGTAAATTTTTTTTTTTCGTCTTTTTTCACATTTTTATCATTTTTCGTCAAAATGTTTATTGAATGTGTCATCAAAATACCTAGATTAAGTTGACCAGTCCAAACAATTAAAAATCAACTTAAACTCCAATTTTAAAAAAATAAATTATATTGCCAAAGTATGTATTTTCAGAAGGTGTGAAGTTTGTAGAGATAAAAATTTGGACATAGTGTGAATAGCATTTAAGTGCTAATGCAAATTCAAATTGACATTAAAGTTATCCAACCAAATAAGTTCATTAAAGGTGATGTGCATTTTTTTTATGTTAAAATACATTTTCCTATCCCAGCGTATCTGTAAGTAAATCATTCGTAGGTTGATTTTCCCAGAAAATTGTAAACACTCTGGTGGTTTCAACAAAACATTGCTCTGTTTGTTTGAGAATCCCGACCAGCACAGCACAGCAACAACAATGCAACCAATGGTGTTATTTTAAGGTGTGGCTACCTGTTTGGCTGACCAATGGCAGGCAGGCAGAGTGTCCTCAAAAAGGAAAACTTGTGCAGACTTTACATGCTTCACCTAGAACTAGATTGATGAATGCCATTTGTGGATTTATGAAAAATTGCTAATGACTATATGCTCTCAGGCAGATGCACAGACACCCAGGACTTTGCAATCTGAATAGTGATACAATGAAATTATAATGCACTAGAGCATCTGTGGATCTGTATCGCATTGAGAACCTCAACAGTTACACAACCAAGACCAACGTCAAGATCACCTCTCGTGTTCTGTCAGTCACATGATCGTACAGAACCTGATCTCCTTCTGTTTCGCATTCGGCTCCTTGGGTAGCATTTGCTTAACGTCTCTGGTGTTTCTCTTTCTCTTTTATTAATTATTTCACACTCTCTGCCCCATAACCTGGTTGTTAATATGCCTCAGAGGCTGATAGGTTAGTTGGGACTGTGGCAATGGGCACCAGCTTATATCAGCCTCAGATATCCACCTGTGTGTATGCTCTAGCAGTTAGAACCAGATTATTCCAGTTCTTTGTGGCTTGAGAGCTAGAGGAGTGTATCGGTGGACATGACCTGGTGGGAGATGAGTGGGGGGACTTACTAATGTGTCATGAGAGGTCTGAATTCAGGGTGCCGCTGAGCAAACATCTAACCATAGGTTTTTAGTATGCAACTCATCCCACACCATTTGTGCTATAGATGTGACTGGTACATTAAATCATGTATAGGATAAAATGAGTAATCAAATGAGTAAAAATATGTCTCAGACTCCCATTGAAACGGAATGTCAGATCATAGAGAATTCGGCTGGGCTATTTTGACTTTAGTTCTATTAAGAAACCACCTAGCAACCACCCATAAGGGTGTGGACACATCAGCAAAATTTCATGGGCAAAAATCATCTGTTGTCAATAGTGTAGTGACGTATGAATCACAGTTCACACAGAGGTCACTTTCAAACCAAGCAGTTTTCTGTTGATCATCGCAGAGAATTTGCATGACCAACTGAACCCGACTGCGAAATCTGTTTGGGAAAACCTTTTGTCCTCATGAAAAGTTCCCAATCCATTGGATTTCTATTGAAATGAATGGATTATACCTATGAAACAAGACATTTGGCCACACCTTAATAACCTAGCACCCAAAAATATACCCCAAACAAAGGTACTGGATTTGAACTGAAATTATGAAAGTGTAACATTGATTTTTTTTTACAGCTTTGTGGACTTCCAACAATTACTATTATTTAGATATTGCTATTATTTATGATGAATAATTATTTGAGCAAAATACCACACCAATTTAAGAGTAGTTTTATGATATTTCATTGTTAATTGGCCTTGAAAATAGTGGAATATCAAGGAAAGGGGGAACCAATGACCTGTTCACGATCATAAAATGTAAAAAAATATGTTAAACACTTCCACCAGGTGCAAAAAAAACTTGCGCTATTTTTACTGCGGTGTTTTTCTCCCTTGCACTCCTAAACGTGAACAATTTCATTGTTTATTGACTTCGGCGAGCAAAGAATTTATTACATGCTGAACTTTTAAATTAAACTGAGAGAGTAGAGCCTCTTCGAATCATGTTAGAAAGCACAGGTAACCTTTACACAGCCGGTTGCCTCCGTGAACACAACACAAAACATTTCCCTAATGCATTCAAGGTGTGTAATTGGGCGGCCTGAAGTGCATGTGTGTCCATTTACTACATTAGTGAAATAATGGCCATAAAGGGCCGCATGGGAAACGTATATAAAGATGAAGGAGCGATCGTACAAATAATGAATTCTTTCATTGGAGGTATAACAAAGCATGCATAGCGGAGATCAAAGACGTAGAACCACCCGCATGTACGCCTCATATAACAACCTCTGCAATAGGTGTTATCTATAAAAGCCCACTGCCCAGAATCAGGGTGGGCTGGGGCTTTTATAAGAGACGATTAGGAACTTCATGGGTGAGCTCAACCTTGCCAGTATTTTGTTTAGGAGTCAGGGAAACTCGGGGGAAGCTTGTAGGATCCCCTTGCTAGTGAACTTCCCCTGGTCTTCATCAGGTGAACGGTTTCATTGTTTTGATGGGGAAGTGGTAATTACTGTGGCTGGTACGGTGTATGAGGTGTCAGTGATTTATGGGATGACTGCGTTGCCGTGAGACATTCCGGCAAAGCCACCACGGCGACTCACTAAAAGGGGGAAGTCCTGACTCCCTTTGAGGATTCCTTTGTTTTGCAGTCAACCTAGACCTGTTGTAGCTGGTTTGCCACCTCATTTGAATTCTCATATGAAGACGTTAAAGGGGTCATATGATGCGATTTCAATTTTTCCTTTCTCTTTGAAGTGTTACAAGCTCTTGGTGCATAAAGAAGATCTGTAAAGTTGCAAAGACTAAAGTCTCAAATCCAAAGAGATATTCTTTATAAAAGTTAAAGAGTCAGCCACGCCTACCTAAAATGGCTCGTAGGCATCACGCGACCCATCGACTTTGGCCTAAATCTCTCAGACAGAGCCCGTCCTCCTTTAACACGCTGTCATGCCGTAGTGACCTCTGGAAACAACAGGCGAGAGGACGGGCAGCCTGCAGGCCTTGGCATTTTTAGATCCGCAGTACAGTCTGTGGCACGCTATCCTCCTGAGAGCTCCAATGAATTTGCTACAGATGGATCCCAAACAAGACAGATCTGGCTTACAGATATATGCTCTAATACCTTCCAGCAGCAGCTGTCCCCTACAATCATCCTGTTACGCTAAACTCAGTCACGTTTATCTGCTGTATAGACTAATTCAACATGGATTGCATTGATCTATGTTGTTTTACATTGGGCTCTCTTGATGAAAGTTTACATGATTTGTGCTTTAACATTGTTTTTTAGAAAACAAGAGTTTTTAAGAAACTAGTATAAAGTTATTGATAAATTGAAGTGTCTTACATTTTTAATACTTTATGGTTGATTTTATTTATTTATTTATTTTTTAAGTTGTTCCGTTTTACATTTTCACTGCTTACAACTAATGTAATTTCATGACTTTTTAATAGTTTTTTTTACACAATAATTGTGAAGCGACAATACAACTAGATTTGTACATTTCCTGAAAAAAACATGAGTGGTGCTTCCCTTAAAAATCTCCATAGGTGGAATCCAAAGTGCGTTGCTAGGTTATTGCTAATGAGTTTTTAGCACATTGCTATGCGATTGCTATGGTGTTCTCTATATACTATTAGTTTTTTATAGTTTTTGTTTGTATTTTTATTTTATTTCATTAGATTTTATTTTTATATTTTCTGTTTTTACTTTAATTTTTGTTAAAGTTTTAGTATTTTTGTTGTTTTTTTTGTCATATATATATATATATATATATATATATATATATATATTAGGGCTGTCAGCTTAACGCGTTAACTTAATTAATTAGTTATGAAAAAATAACGTGATTTAAATATTTTAACGCAGTTAACGCACTGGTCCCGCCCCCAGACCTGTACGTCATCTTACATTTCATACAGTTGACTGTGTTGACAAATATGATACAGGGCAACAACTTCATAAATGTACTTATGCCCTAAAATGAATGATATTGGGGCAAAAAATGCCACTGTATGTGTTTTTGTCTCGTATTTATATCACATGATAAGCAATATCACACGAGCAGTGACAACAATATCACACGAGTGCTGTTTGTCCCGAATATCACTGAGTTTAAATGTGATTTTATACAACAGTTCAGTAAATAAGAAGTTGATATTTCATGCATAGAGAGAGACGTTTACTTCATTCCTGAATGAATCAGCCGTTTGAACGAATCGAATGAAGACATTTACCGCCACCTGCTGGCAGTTTTAGCTTCTTATTTACAGTTTAGTTTTTTTTTAATCATTTTATAAAAAAATATAATAATAATAATAATAATAATAATAATAAAACATTAAAGGGATAGTTCACCCAAAA
>NW_015666487.1:410303-414154 GCF_001515625.1 Sinocyclocheilus rhinocerous
AATGTTTATGTGTAATACATTTTATGTTGAATCAAATAAAATATGTCTTTCTAAAGATGCATTTTGTAATGTCTACTTGATACTTTCTCATTTATCACAAAAATAGCTTTAAATAATCTTTTGTGGGTATTTTCACAGCCAAATATTTTAGTTATATTAGTACTTCATTTTAAACTAAAGGAAACTAAGAAATGTTGCCTTGGAAACTACCTGAAATAAAATAAATTTAAGTTTTAAATATTTATTTTCAGTTAACTTTTTTTATTTCAGGTAACAAAATGTTATTTATGGTTTTAGTTTTAGTTCCTTCCCCAGTGTGAATCTATGGGATTTTCCACAAAGTCTGGGGGATTTATTTATGTATTTTTTTTTTTTTTTTTTTAAAAAACACTTAAATTTATTTAGACCAAAAGGATATTGTAACCAATTTTATTTAAAAGGATTATGGCAACTTAATAGGAATTCTATTCATCTATTTGTGATTCTTGATTTCAAATTCTTGACTATAGCACAACTGGTGTGAGATGATTTACAACACATGCTGAAGTTTAATACTTTGGTTTGGGGCTGCGCTGAGATCCCTAACCCTATGAGCAAAAACTTGTATCTTGTAAGTGGAAATATGCCACATATATGAGTATAGTGTGAGTTAAAAAAAAAAAAACTTATCATGGCTCCCTGGGTTTGCTTCAGGGGTTCACTCTTAAAAGGATTCCCTAGGAGGCATCTGTATGTCATTCTACACCAAAGTGTATAAACACAGGCATCAATCTAGGTCATTCATATGACCTTATCCATGGGACAGTATGTCCCACAGGAGCCGCTGGTGTACTGTAACCCTAGAGCTCTGCCCTTCACTGTATGATTCCATTTCTCGCTGTCTACTCTATACTGCACCAACAGAACATCATGCCAAGGTTGCATTTATTTGATCAAAAATAAAGTAAAAACAGCACCACTTTGAAATAATACTACAATTTAATATAACTGTTTTCTATACTGTAATTTATTCCTGTGAGTGTGATGTCAAAGTTGAATTTTCAGCAGCCATTACTCCAGTCTTCATTGTAATACATCCTTGCTGAATAAACATAATAAAAATTTAAAAAAAACATTCTGCCCCCAAACATTTGAACGGTAGTGTATATCAACATACGGCATGCTGCGCTGTAATATATCAGTACAGCTTGTCAAAGGTAGTACCTTGGGACTGTTGTGTTGTGCTTGTCTTTGAGGTTCAACTACAGTTTATAGTAGATAAACATAGGATTGACCTTTCCTCTCATTCTCTAGGTGTTGACATCTTGAAGCTGGTGGCAGCACAGATTGGCAGTCAGTGGGTTGACATGTATAAGTCTCTGGCCAGTGCCACCGAGCGAGAGGTGGCCGCTTTTTCCAACGGCTACTCGGCTGATCATGAGAGGGCATATGCTGCTCTGCAGCACTGGACCATACGCGACAGCGATGCCAACCTGGCAAAGCTGATCAATGCCATTCACCGCCAACGCCGCATTGACGTGGTGGACAAGATACGTAGTGTCATGGAAGACAATCCTCAGGTAAGCAACTTTAGGTTTTAGGTTGACAATGAAGTTTTGCGAAAAAACAAATGTTTTTGGTTACAGATACCATTGTAAACATGAGATTTTAGCAGTCAGCCATGATTACAGCATGAAGTGAGTCATTTTCAGCTGGTCATGTGACCTGAACATGGCGGCATCCATTAGGCCAGGGGTTCTCAAGTTGGAATCTTGGAACCACCAGGTGCAAGAAAATGCTAGGGGGTCTGTGGAAAAGAAATTTAGAGAAAAGAAATTTAATAAAAATAAATAAATAAATAAAATAAAATAAAATAAATAATAAAAAAGATTAAACAATCTATAAACAAATACATTTTATTAAAATAAAAAAATATTAAAATAAATAAATCAGAAAGGAAAATAAATGAATATAAAATGAAAATAAACAGTAAAATAATATATTTGATTAAAATAATGAATAGGTAAATAAACAAAAACTACTGGTTAAAATAAATAACATTTAAATGATTAATTAAAACAAATATAGTTAAAATAAATATTTAGTCATTTACTTATTTAAAAAATAAATAATCAGTAAATAAATAACTAAATGAGCAAAAACAATTTAAAATAATAAAATTGTTAAAAGTAAATAAATACATTTTGATTTAAATAAATAATACAACAGACAGTATAGTACTACTGTACATTTTATGCAGAAAAATGTAATGTAACAATCAAAACTAAATATTTAGCAAATATGTTACATGTATCTTTTTTTATTTCATTAAAATAAATTGTATTAAAATAAAAATAATGATTTAAATAAATAAAAAAAAGGAAGATAAAGGAATATAAAATTAAAATAAATAATAAATTAATATATTTGATCAAATAAATAGCGAATAGCTAAATTAAGAAAAACTATTGCTTAAAAGAAATAACATTTAAATAATTAATTAAATATAAATATTTAGTCATGTACTTATTTATATAATAAATAATCAATAATTAAATAAGCAAAAACTATTGAAAAACATATTTTGGGGGTCTGTGGATTTTGTAAATAAAATATAATATTATAAAAATAGATTTTATTATTAAAATAATTTTAAAAAAATGTTTTTTATAAATGGTTTACATTTATATAGTAATAAGTGTTTGTATTGTTGTATATTAGCAAACATCAAACCTGTCCTGTCATGGTCAAGCCACAAGCTGCTGCATTAGTCAGGCCACAATAATGGATCAAGTGTATACAGTCTTACATAACACACACACCCCAGGTCTAATAACACTCTACTTGGATAATACGTGCGCAGAAGAGCAAACAAACCACATGAGTGCATTGTGACTCCTGGCTGCATCCTATTGAGCTGCATTACTAATGACAAAAGCCTGACAGGCTACCGGAGATGGAGGATCAGTCATCAACTTTCATTTTAGAGTTTACAGCCTTTCCTGTGTGCAGATTTTATAAAGGCCACTTTATTTACTCTGTCCTTGTCTCAAGGTCACAGCAGATGGTGAAGTTAAGGCTTTTGTACTCATTTTGATGCCACTGATATGACCAAGATAAAGTGAGATAAAACTCTCAGAATTATTTATATGTCTGCCTGTCAACGCCACCTCATAATCACCTAATTGCCAGTGCTGGTGTTGACTTTCACTGAATGTTTGCCTGTAAAGGTAGAGCAAAGTCATCTCTCTGCGGAGCACATCCTGTTCAATGTTTTAAAGCAGTCCTCATACGTTCACTTCATTCGTTCTCATGTTTTGTTTATAAATCTGTATGTTTAAATAAATAGTTCACCTATAGATTAACATTAAAAAAGATATTATAAAACTATATATATTCATAGGAAATGTAAGTTATCAATAACAGCTAACCAACGTTGCCAGTGACATGTAGTTTAAATTATGCAAAATTTGCAACCTTATTATTTGGAACCCTGCTATACACTTTACTTTACTTTACTTTACCTATTTAATTTGATGTTGATTGCTAGAAAACTAAGTCCCTGGTCACCATTCACTTTTATTGTATGGAATAAGAAGTATGATAATTTTGTCTGATTCCTTTTGTGAATTAGTAAATATTATAAAATATTACTATTTTTAATTGATAGGATACATAAGTTTATTAGTAACTAGTAACTAACCAACAATTGGTTCCAAACTGTCTTTCACAAGTGAAATTTAGTTGGATATACCCATTTTTTTCTACCTTGGAACCAAACAATCCATTATTTATTTTATTTTATTTTTTTATCATTTTATTTTTAAATTTTTTAAATTTTTTATTATATTATATATATATATATATATATT